>NC_091963.1:36404748-36704748 GCF_031021105.1 Erythrolamprus reginae | reverse complement strand
TTATCTTCTTATTCACTTAATGTATCAATGACTCAAATACTACTAAACTTTCTATATTGTAGGCAGAAATTTCAATATGGAATGTAAGGGCCTAAGTGTAACTATGTTTACAAAGATTGATATGCAATAAAGAAACAAAGTAGATGAATGAATTGTGCAACCACTTCAACTACAACATAACCATTAAGAAAAGATTTGTGTCCAGACATAAATCTCAAATTCAATCTCCCTTGAAGGAAAGGCATGAAATTTGTCAAGCCTACATTCCTTTCAGAAATATTTATTGTAGTATAGGCCAATGTTTTGTTAATATTCCTATAGTGAGACAACATATTGCTTTAATTAAAATAACTCACATTAATTTAGGAAGCTCTGATGGGGATTTGTCATAGTGATTAAGGTGCTGCAGAAAGATGCAATCATAGTGAACAGGAACACAGCAGTTGTTTCTCGGTAAAGATCTCTTGACCTTACAACTCATTTATTCTTCAGCATGGCCTGCTAATCTCCAGAAGTAAATGATGTAGAACGCAGGACGACTTAGGTCAGAACCTTGTTAGTATCGGTACAAAGATTATCAGGGCACTCTGTAAATTTTGACAGAAAAGATGTCAAGGAAATATTATGCCAGAATGCAAAGGACTTGCTGCAAAGGGAAACTAAAGACAAACTTCCTTTACCTAGATCGACATTACTGGAAGTGTGAAATCTGAGAATGTGAACTCTGCATGACACGCCCGATTGCAACAATATCAATTACTTGGGATACAGAAAGATATACATATTTCGGGCTAATGGGAACTGCAGAAGGTACACGAAAAAGTAAATAATAGTGTCTGTGATAGATATAAAATATCCATAAGAGACACTCTGTGAATGTGAGAGACACAAATACAGTGGTACCTCTACCTAAGAATGCCTCTACTTATGAACATTTCTAGATAAGAATCCAGTGTTCAAGATTTTTTTGCCTCTTCTCAAGAACCATTTTCCACTTACAAATCTGAGGCTCCGAAACTGTAACCGGAAAAGGCATGGAGAAGCCTCCGTGGGGCCTCTCTAGGAATCTCCTGGGAGAAAACAGGGACGGAAGAGGTGGGGAGAAGCCTCTGTGGGGCCTCTCTAGGAATCTCCTGGGAGGAAACAGGGCCAGAAAAGGCGGGGAGAAGCCGCTGTGGGGCCTCTCTAGGAATCTCCTGGGAGGAAACAGGGGCGGAAAAGGCGGGGAGAAGCCTCTGTGGGGCCTCTCTAGGAATCTCCTGGGAGAAAACAGGGATGGAAGAGGTGGGGAGAAGCCTCTGTGGGGCCTCTCTAGGAATCTCCTGGGAGGAAACAGGGCCAGAAAAGGCGAGGAGAAGCCTCTGTAGGGCCTCTCTAGGAATCTCCTGGGAGGAAACAGGGCCTCCACACTCCCTGTGGTTTCCCCATCACCTGCACTATTTGCTTTCACATTGGTTCCTATGGGAAAAATTGCTTCTTCTTAAGAATCTGGTCATGGAATGAATTAAGTTTGTAAGTAGAGGTACTACTGTATATATAGCACTCATGCTTCGGGTGTTTTGATTCTATGTGACTAGCCATAATATAAAGAACTACACAGCAAGCCTATCAGTGCATCTGTCAAACCCCAGGATTTGCCATACCAGGGAAGGAGCATTGATGGCGGGGCTAGACACTGCAGCAGCATGCCAATGAACACCGAGGACCAGCTGATCGGTGGAGTGCAAATCAGCCATGCAGTGTGGAGGTGGGCCAATGCAAAGGAAATGGCCAGCCAGAAATTGGAGCTCCAGCAACAGACCAATGATCAACCATTCTGTCCCAGTGATCACCTGTGCTGGGCTACAGAACAGCATCTGATGCATAGCTCACAATGGGAAAAGGCAAGTGCCAGCGGAACAGCATGGCTCACCAAGATATAATGGACGCTCCCAGTGCTGACTTTACATTTTTGCTGCATTTTCTGTAAATAGCATTGCATACCAGAGTTTGGCTAAATAAACCCTCAATGAGAGTGGCATCTTAATGCTGGTTTGGGTCCAGAGCTTAGACCATTCAGAGCATCCTTATTTTTGAATATTCAGCCTTATTTTTTTACCTACTGAAATATGCATTGCATCTGTTAATGGAAAGAAAAAAATAACATAAAATCAAAGAATAAATACATGTTTTACCTAGAAAATACTGTTTGCTCAATATATAGTGAAACTAAAATGAGAATTGACAAGAGCTACAACTTAGAATTAGCCTTGTAGTGATCCAGATGCATGATCACTCTTCTGAAAATGTTAAAAATTTCTTCCCATGAAACTTGTTTGCTTTTCATTTGTATTCCTCTTCTTTTCTGGTCTGCAGAATTTAATATTTTACAATAGAAGAAGAGGCTGTGCTTCACAGCAGATGCAATATTTCACAGACTTCAGATTGCTAGTTTCAAATCCTAGCATCACTGCTTAAAAAATAAATACAGAGAACCATGGCCCACCAAAGTTGACAACAGTGAGTTAGGTATATCAATGACTGGGTGTACTGTAGGGCAATTGCTATTGTTCTTATAATTATACATAGTTTTCTCCCTAAAAGAATTTAGAAATTTACAAAAGAGCAATAGTAATTAAGAAAAAACACCATTGTTGAAGAAATCATAGTCCTTAAAAATGATCAGGAGTTACACTATAAAGGGAAAAGGAGATGACCATGATGTCACAAATCTAGGGATAAAAAAGGAACTCTTCTAGGGATGCAAATAATTAATACTGAAAAAATGTGGTTCACAAATTATCCCTTCTCCAATAAAAATATAATTTAGCTACCACTATCACATTGTCCAAATTCAGGACTGGGTTATAGTCACCATAGTAAATAAACTCAAATGTCCCTAAAATAATTATTGTTGTATGAGTTGTAAATTAATAAATGTCTGTCCTAACTTTACTCAACTTCTTGACTACAAAAAAAGTAGATTTGCTTGAAGAATCCAACAAATGGTATGCAGAATTGTACTTGCTCATTTGTTTCCAAATATTTATTATTTATTCATTTTTATTTATTTATTTGTCAAACAAGTATAGTATTATAGTACATATTAACATAACATAACATAATATAAGTAGAACATAGTAATAGAAAGGATAATAAGACAGTAGGACAGGGACATTAGGCACATAAGTGCACTTATGCACACCCCTTACAGACCTCTTAGAAAAGGGGAGAGGTCAATTGTAGATAATGTAAGGTTGAAGATTTTTGGGGTTGGGGGAAACATGTAAGATTACAATTCTTAATGCTTTTTTGGCAATGCTGTTACAGTGGGCTCTAGCACTTAGGTCATTGGAAATGAGTACTCCAAGGTCTATAACTGAGTGAGGGTCCTCTGTTAGTTCAGTTTTACCAAGTATATATTTAGTATTTGGATTCTTTTTACCAATGTGTAGGACGGAGCATTTGTTGGTAGAGATTTGAAGTTGTCAGTTGTTAGACCATTCAGCTACATTGACAAGGTCCTTTTGAAGGGTAGAAGTATTGTCAGTGGTATTAAATAGTTTAACATCAGCAGCAAAGAGAACACAATTGCTTCTCATATTGTCACAGAGATCGTTTATGTAGAGTATAAAGAGGATAGGTCCTAAAAAACTGCCTTGTGGGACACCACTGTTAACTGGAGAAGGATTAGATATAGCGTTACCTATTTTGACCACTTGTTGTCTGTTGGACAGAAACGCTGAAATCCAATCATACAGAGGTCCAGAGATGCCATAGGATTTTAGTTTCAGAAGAAGTTTGTCATGAACTACTGAGTCAAAGGCTTTTCAAAAGTCTGTATAGATTGCATCTATTAATCTACCCTGATCAAGTTGGGTAGTCCATATGTTTTTACAGTGTAAGAGTTGCAGATTTCAGGATAATTTTTTCCTGAAACCGAATTGTTTGTTGGAAAGTAGGTTATTGGTTTCAAGATGAAGTGTAATGGATTGGTTTAGATGGATTCCATGACTTTGCAAGTGACACAAATCAGGGAGATTGGTCTGTAGTTTTCAACATTGCTTGGATCAGCTTTTTTGAAAATAGGGATGACTGTGACTAGAGACCAGAGTTTAGGTAGGGAGCTAGTTGTAGAAGATATTTTGAAAATTATGCTTAAGGGTTCAGCCAGGGTTCAGGAGAGCTTTTTAAAGAAGTATGTGCATATTCCATCTGGTCCGATAGAAAGGAAAGGTTTTAGGTTGTGTAATGATTTTTTAACATTTTCCTCTGTAAATTCAATTCGTGTTAGATCACTGAAGTTAGTTGAGTTGCGACTAGGAAAAGCTGGGCATGAACCGTTGCTGTTAACAAAGTCAGAGCTGAAGAAGGTGTTAAAGAGGTTGGCACTAATTGTTTCATTGTTATACTCTTTATCATTAGGTCCTTCAAGGGGTGGGATGGATCTAGAGTCTTTGAGTTTATTGTTTACAAAGTTATAGAAGGCACAAGTTTATTTTGTATGTAGGAGGTTTACTTCTTGATTAATGTGATAGTTGGTACATTCAGTCTTTATTTGATGACATAAATTGTTATAGTGGTTTTTAAAGTTTGCAACATGGCCTGTTTTATTTTTACGCCAGAGTAATCCTTTTTTGGACTGTAGCTTTCTTATTTTTATAGATAATTTATTTTTCTTGGTTTTGGTGAATATTAGAGGTACATATAATTTTATGACGCTTTGGATCTCGAGCAAAAATATATTGTAATAGTCATCTACAATGATACAGCCAGAGAATATTGTGATCCAGTCAAGAGATGAGACATAAGATTCTATGTTTTCATAGTTGGCCTTTTTAAAGTTGAAATTGGTTGTCTTGTTCTTGGGGTTGTTTATTTGAGGAAGTATATTGAGGTAAAAGTCGATTGTGCTGTGGTCGCTGTTGGAAAAGGGTTCTCTTACTTTGAGTCCATAAATTGAGTGTGTTGCAGAAGATGAAGTCTAGGAAGTTGTTGAGTCTGGTGTTGTTCTCATCTTTTCTGATAGCTTAGCCTCTTGTCTGCTCTGTGACGCTATCCCTTTATATGAATAAAGTGAAAGCATTTATCACTATCTGCATTTAGAAACTTGAAACCCAAGTTGTAAAACAGACGCAGAGTACTTAACACCCATGTGTGCAGTTTGTTGTTGTTTTCATTATTAATCTGTACCAAAATTCTCTGAGGAATCACAAATCTTGTCCTGATTACCTAAGGAATATAGGTAGTTCAAAACAGAATGTATTCTGCAATGGAATGAATTACTTTATTAGCAAAACAACTGGTTCAGATGTTTCAAATCTGATGTTATCCAGATATATTGAGACTACAGCTCTTTCATTCCAGCTGAAGTTCATGGAAGTGTTGGTTGGAAATATTAGGAACTGTAAGTCCAGGTATTAGAAACTGGAAAGGCCAGGTTGAAGTGCTAAAATAACACCACAGTGTTTATAACATAAGTAAATGGAACTTTTGTTACAAAGAGTTATTCTCTCATGAGATCTATCAATATCTATTTATATATGGTGCTGTGGGTGATTGTTACCTCAATCATTTCATCAAGTTGGCATTTAGGAAGACCTTCAAACAATACCTCATTCTCCTTTAAAATCAGCTCAAAAGTAATTAATAAATGATGGTGATGATGATGATGATGGATTTGGCAATTCCTGGGGACAGTAGAATAAAAGATAAAGGATTGGAAAAGATAATACAATAACAAACACTTGCAAATAGAAGTAAAATGACTATGGCAAAAGAAAGTAAAAATAAATAGTTCCAATAGTAATAGGTGCTTGGGTGCAATTCCAAAACAATTGCAGCACCACCATCAGAATTGACAAATTCTCCATCAGTCAATTGCAAAAGGCAGCTTTACCTGGGATCATTTACATCCTGCAACAAAATATCTAACACCATCAAACACCAACATGAGTCTCTCTCAAGTCTTTTAAGAAGGACTCGATAGATGGATAAAAATTCCAAATCCAATTTGAATACCTGGCTGAAATAATAATACATCACTGAAAAAGGTAATAGAAGATTTACATAGACATATTAATGTAAAGAGCTATGTATACATGTTGACACTCTAGCCTTTGAGACCAACAAAGCTGATTTAACCTTGTTCTAGTGAAAGAATATGATATAATCTTCAACCTTGTTCTGCAGTATGTCCTACCATACCACAAGTAATTTTACACTCATATATTCAGTATTTACATTTGAATGTTTCCTGGAATAATTAAAACTTACTGTACTAAAAGTTTTCAGTAAACTATAGATCCAGCTTTCCTCCTAAGCAAAAATCTTCATTTAATTTTCCCATTATGCAAATACAGGAAGTAGTGGTGGCTTTAAAAAAATTTAAATGTCTATGCTAAATACAATAAAGAAGCTGCTATTTATTTCTTTTATAGCTTGAAGAAACCATATAAATGAGAAGCAAATTAAATATAGACTTCAAAGGTTCTAAATCTCTTTTCCGAACTAGTATTTTTGTTTTTTTTAAAAAATACAAGATAGTCTCTCTCCATTGTATAGTAACATACAACCCAGACAATCTGCCATGAGTTTTTTACTTTCTGAATAGTATCAAATGATGATGCTAAAAATTTAGAGCATGGAAAAATGTCCTCCTTTAATGACAAACCAAACTACTTATATGCCTGATTAAATTAGTCACAACCCCATCCAACCTATTTTGCAACCTATAAAGAAACAAGAGAGATGGAAGCAAGGCAAGGCATGACGGGAAATTTGAAGAAAATTGGGAATGGGTAGATAAAATCACTCTTGTTATAAAAGTTTAATACATGTTATATATGCATTGATGTTAGTTATCTTGATTGCCACTTTGTTATTTCCTTGATTGTATTACTTATTTATCTTATTGTGTTTGTGTTTTGTTTTATTTTGCTTTGCTTTCTTTTGTTTAATATGACCATTTAGAATGCCTCTGGAACTGGGTAGCACCAAAATTAAACTAAACATTAATTTAGTAAAAAAATATTATATCTCCCACTATACATTTAATTCATAGAACAGTTTTGGGGAAACTAAAAGTTTGAACATAACTAAACCAAAGAAATATATTCTTTTTTAACATGTCATAATGCAGCTAATTAAGATCTGATTAGCATTTATATTTATTTAATTGAAATAATCTCAGTGTTTCTAAATACTGAATAAAGAGTACGACTGGAAATTTACACTAAAAAGAAAAATTGTTTATTCAAAAGTTATTATTTTCCTATAAAAAGTTCCTATATGTAAAGGAAGTGTAGATTTTCTCTTTCAATCATGTTCCCTTTAATGAAAGTAATAGGTGCTCTGATTTTGAACAGCCCATTCAGATTTAATTGATGTCATTTTCACAAAGACTGACCTCAAATTTCCAAACTGCTTTTGTCCAAGCTTTGTCTTTCTAGGAATTAAGTACTAAAAGTCTCATCAAACAGATGGTATTATAATTGTGCACCTCAAGAGTATAAGCTGATTGACCCCTCTAGGTAAAAAGGTTTACAGCCAAGAGATACACTGGGTCTTCTTGTCATTATTATGGTGTGTTTATAAAACCTACTGATCTTAATTATGGATATAGTTCAATTCTGGCCCCATTATTCTAAAGTGGTAAACCAAAGGGAATTTGTAGATCACAGTTGCTATTTAACATTGGCAAGAAATACTATTAGAATTTATTAGAAAAGAGGGAGGAATGGTATAATGCTAATAAACTGGAAGGTGGATTATTTCAAGAAAATTGGTGCTTTACTATTTAGCATGATTATGAATAATAGCATGAGAGTGATATTTTTTTCTTCTGTTTAAACGTGGCTGATTCTCCATGACTGCCTTGAAAAGCCAATACAATTTTCTTGGCAGGATTTTTCAGAAGAGGTTTGTCATTGCTTTTTTCCTCGGGCTAAGAGAAAATTATTGGCCCAATGTCACCAGTTGGCTTTAATGGCTAAGTGAGCTAGATGTCTTAACCACAACCCCAAGTTTGCTCTCAGAGAGATTTTTGCCTTTGCAAATTATGTGGCAGGGCCTAGGGGAAGCCCTTGGAGATGAGCAGCATATAAAGCCAATAAATGGGTGGGTGGGTGGGTGGGTGGATGGACAGACAGACAGACAGACAGACAGACAGGCAGACAGGTAGACAGGTAGACAGGTAGACAGGTAGACAGGTAGACAGGTAGACAGGTAGACAGGTAGACAGACAGATAGATAGATAATAAGAGCCTTCTCTGTGGTGGCTCCAGCCCTTTGGAACCAACTCCCTCCGGAGATTCATACCGCCCCACCTTCCTGGCCTTTTGCAAGGCCCTGAAGATCCATCTCTGCTGGCAGGCATGTGGGGAGGGCATGAGTGTTAAGATCTAATTCCGGCCATTGTCATGAATGAATTATGAATGTGCATGAATTATGAATGTACATGAATGAAATCTGGATGATAGGGTTTTTATTTATAAAAATGGGAGGAATTTTTTAATATTAGATTTCTACATGCTTTGTAATCTGTATTTGTTCTTGTTGTAAGCCATCCTGAATGTGTCGAGAAGGGCTGCATAGAAATCAATCAATCAAACAAACAAACAAACAAATGTCTAATGTGCATTATGATGGTTTGAAGATCCTGGGACTATTTCAAATCAGCTAAACCAAGTTATTAAGTCCTGCAGTGCTTTGTGGCTTCAAGGATAGGATCCAGATGGACTAGAAAAGCACTGGTAAGAAAAAGATCCAGAAATATAAGACCATGGACTGGTGCATTATCTCATTGCTATTTATTAAAGAAGATCAACTTTTTAAAGCTTTCACACAAATCTTAAATAAATATGCTAGTACTTTAAGAATCACATCAATTTTAATGAGCAAATTCCTTAAAATGCGATAAATGTGTTTAATCATTTAATATCAGTTGAGCTAACACAGTATATAACAGGATAGAATTTGAATATATTTATAAGTATATCTTACATAAAACAGCTTCACTTCTATGAAAATGTGTGGACAACTATTTTTTGTTCTTTAGTAACATTAAATCTCTTTCCCTAATCTATACTTTCAAAATAAGTTGTGTTTTCTACATTCATGGCATAGTATACCAAGAGACTGTTTTTGCATATAGTAATTTTGTGGGTTTGACATAAATCAATCTCCCCTTTTCTAAGAGGTCTGTAAGGAGCGTGCATAAGTACACCTTCGTGCCTACCGTTCCTGTCCTAATGTCTTTTTTATCTTTTCTATCTCTACTTTATACTTATATTATGTTAAACACCCTACAATACAATACTATATTTGTATGACAAATAAAATAAATGAATTAGATCTGCCTAGATCAACTCATTGTGAGTTGAGGTTAAACATTTCGTTAGTTAATCAGTTTTTGCAACTAGCAGTTGTTTATTTCTTTCTGTATGTGCATGTGTCTATTTTAAATATTAATCCAAAAGAAACATATATAAATAGGAGCGTTAGAACAGCAGTTTGGTATAGGAAACCAATTAAAATAGAAACAGCTAGGATTATTGTCTTACTTAGGGCTAAGTGTGATAATTTTCTACAAGTGATGATCTTGAAGTCCAGGAATCATGTTAAGTAAAATTGTTATATGCAAACTCAACCTTCCTCTAAAAACATAGATGTAGCATGAACATGCAGTCCAATGAACTCATACTGTTAATAGCTACATCCAAATTTTCTTCCAATGAGATGATATAAAGACATAAAACAATAGCAGATCATGATTGAAATGTAGTTTCCTAATGTCAATAATACTAAAGCAAAGGAAATCATTACAGCAAAAATGTTAGAAATTAAAATAGCAATAATAGTTTAACATTAATGAATATTAGTTTGTTAAAAGGAAAAAATAATTCCTGTTCAATAATAAGGACAGGGTGACTTAGAATTGTAAATGGATTTAATTTGCTGATGTTATGTCAGAATACAAATTCTCAAAGCCTTCTATGTTTTTTATGGTTTTATACACTCAATCTATCTCTTCCAGTATAATAATCTTCCCCCATGCTAGATATTTTATTGCATATGCATGCAAATGAAAGGACCTCAGCTGGTGAATCTATTTCTCACGTTCCTGAAAGTTCACTTGCCATGTTTTTGGCTTCCCCCTCCTGTCCTTAATTGCATAGAACTGCTGTCTAATTCACTTACACTTAGCTAAACTGTTCAGCAGAGAGAGGTGTAAATAATTTAGAGCTAGACTAATTGAGTTTTAAATATCTAAGCATAACTACCTCTTATTCAAAATGGTTTTGCCAATCTCCCAGGGTTTTAAAAGGGAATGGTAATAGCTATGGGTGGGTTCATTTAAATATGAATGTGTATGTGTGCACACACCCATGTATGTGCATGTGTAGGTCACATATAAATACATTTACCAACAGACATACTTGCCTTAAGGAATACCATATTCACATTAACCTAATGACAATTGGGATGCAGGTTATTATTTTCATAGATGAAAACTGAAGGGATGCAGCTATCATAATCCTGCTTCCACGTTAGAAAAAGATACTTACCTTCTCTCATTTTTTAAATGAGATTTAGCAATTAGTGCTGGGCATAAACAGCCTTTTGAACCTTTCTTCCAAATAGTAGGTAGGGAAAAAATGGCTAGATAATTTTCCAATGATTTCTAAGAGCAGGGGCACCATCTAGAAATGACGGTCAGAGCAATACCATTGGGAGAAGTTCTATCATAATAGCTTCCTTTGGAATTTAATTGAAGTTGGGAAAGCCAGGAAGGCTGAAGGTCACAGGAGACATGACTATGTAATGAAAGATGGGTCAGTCATATAGCTCTTGATCTCTTTGTAGCTAAATAACAAAGTATAAAACCATCATATTCCACCTAAGAGAATTTCTCCAAATTGTCTTCTGCTTTAAAAGAATTTTAAAAGAAAGTAAACATTCTTTCTTCAGACTGAATGAGAATTGATTGGGGATAAAAGAGAATGAGATTTGCTCTGCCCAGTATTAATGGTGATTTTTTTTGGGGGGGGGGGGGGCTGTATTATAAAGCTGTAGTTAAAATATTCTACCTACAGGGATCCTGGCTTCAGGTATTTCCAAAAGGTTTATAGATCCTAATATTTCTATTACAAGATTTCCTTTGCAGAAATAACAGAGTTATATAGTCAAGTAAAACAAAAGACAATCCTATTTGAATCCTTCAAAGTTATTTAAAAGTCAGACTTTCTCTAATTAAACATAGTTATATTTTGCTAGATTAAAGTTTTCTCTGCTGGAGAACCCCGAATGAAGATTGTGACTATTTGGGGTTTATAACATGTACATAACATTTGTTGGCATTCCTGTAAAAATGTTAATAAAGTAACTATAGGTGAATTCAGACCTGAAATAAATGATTACATAGAATGGGGGTAACCTAAGCCTGAGCTTGCATCTTTCTATAATATCTCAAAGTTACAGCTTTAGAAATGGTCTGAGCAGCTATGTAGCCATGTCAGCATGCAATGGCCTGAAATTTTATGACAATCTTCTAATCTTTATCCAATAGAATAGTCAGGGTCAGGAACAGAATTAGTGTATTAAAGCAACATACTGTAGTTATATGCATTTGGTTGAAGTGGGATTACAGTGCACTCCATTTCAAAGTACACCCAGAGTTATATTGTAGGGGTGACAAGAGGCATAAACATTTAATAAATCAATAAAATGAATAATAAATTAAAACACTGTCCTAAGGGGGAAGAAAAATAAGAGCAATGTTAAGAATTCAACAAATCTTATATCATTTAAATCCATGTAATTTTCTCACTTCTCAGATGGATTTGTTATTCTTTTATTGAATATATAGAGTAATGCAATATAATAATATATGCAATATATGCAATATAATGTAATAATATCTACCAATACAGTATATACATTTGTGGTAGACCTAAACATATCTCTTTTGAAGTAAACTGTTAGAAGGTAATGGAACTTATTAAGGAAGAAAATGCAGTAAGTCTGTCCTGTTAGAATGAATGAAGTAATCATTTATTTTTCCAAGATGCAGGCCTAATATTTTTGACCATTAAAATGTGTGGTAATATCATTATTATTATGATAATTATGTCATTATGATCATCATCATCTACATTATATTTTATAGCAGATTTGTTTCTCTCCAAAAATATCTCTGCCATTATCAATCAAGCTGTCTGTGATTTGTGTTTAAAAGGCAGATGTGATGCAATACACTGTATTCAGAAGAGATGAAATTCTCTTGGAATATTGCTTACCAGTAATGGTGCTAGCCTAAGGGAATGTTACTTTATTACCTTTCCATACTAAACTTCAATGGAATTAATTAATTGGTGCTCTTAGAGCCTCATCCTGACAAAAACATATGATACTCAAATGTTAAACATGGAGGCTAAGATGAAACTGTCAGGGGAAGGCTAAATGTGGTTATTAATATGACTTTTGATAAATATCTTCTAGAGCTCACACTGTGCATCGTCTACTTTCATCTTGGAAAGTAGTTAATCTGATTGATGAAGATCCTGTTTCGGATTGTCTCCATGCTGTGTTTAATAACTAGGCTTTTTTTTCCCCAAACCCAAAATAAAAATGTATAATAGTGATGATTTTTTTTAAAAAAATCAACCTTTACATCAGGATGTCCTGCAATCATCCCCCCAAACCCCCCCAAAAAACCTCTAGCTCTGAAGGCCTATCTTTGACTACACACATATTAGAGAAGTGGACCATAACAGCCATTTTATTGCAATCTTTGAAGAGAAGGGAGTCAGTCATTTCTACCCATTTTTCTTTTCTTGCATTTTTGTAAAATAAAGCTCCAACTGAGAAACTGTCAGCTGCTTCTAATGATAAGCCCTTAAAGCATGGAAGACCAAGCCCATCAGGACATCCTATCTGGATTCAAGCACAAAAAAGCAACACAACAGGAGTTTAATATCCATATCAACATCATGGAGATTAAATCTTTTTCTTCCCTTCAAAAGTATAAATCAAAATTAAAATTTTCTTCCCATATAGAGTACATAGCTATAATTTTCCTCAGTGGAGTACACAGAGACTAGAGATAGTACATGGAACTTGTTTTTTAAAAAAAATATTAGACTTTAACTGTAAAAATTCTGCAGAAAGGTAATTTAGGAGATTTGGATGCATTTGACTTAAGGCTGCACTACAAGGTTTTAACTATTTGCTGCCACCAAATGGTGATTGGGAGTTTTGCAAATTATATATGGTAGGCTTAATTTAAACTGAACTTCCAAATTTATTTTGGAAAGCAAAGCTACAAGGAGTTCAGAAAGACTTGGCCCTTTTAAAAATTGCAGTTAAACTGTTACTTTTAACAATACCGAAGTAGGGGAAGGGTAGTTTTGTTTTGTTTTAATTACAGCCTTCTGTAAGAGTTGGATCTCACCCTATCACTTGATAACAGATTAATTACCAAAACAAGGAACAAGTGTTGGTCTGCCCGGTACACCTGGGATCACCAATCTATTAGTGGAAATGATGATGCATGCACATCTGCACATCCCCACCCCCCCACCCCCACAAAAGAATTTGCTTCCGCATGTTATGTATCTCCTGATTGGGTAAACCTTTCCCCGTAAGCTATTGGTTGTTGTTGGGGAGCTTTGTTTTGGCGGGATTGTTACAGCTCTGTGATTGGTTGTTCTGTCAGTTAGTTGTGAGTATAAATAACCTGTCAAAGGGGGTTTGCTCCGTTCTGTTTGCTGATCGTTAATAAACCATCATTTACTGCAACTTGCCTCCTGGGGGTTTATTCTGACATATTACCGCGCATGCGCAGAAGCAAAGAAATTGACAACAATTGGTGATTTTCAGTGATTTTTGGGCTTTCTTTGCTTCTGTACATGTGCGGAAGCAATCTCCATGTGTGAATGTCCTCACATGTGATTTTTGGCAATTTTCATCTATTTCTTTGCTTCCATGCATGCGCCAAAGCAAATTCTCATGCGGGAGTGCGCGCACCCACTGCCGCCCACACCAACCTCTAAGACCAATCCGGTAGGGAAAGGTAAGAGCAGCCCTTCACTGATCAAGTAGAAACTGAAAGAAACAAGCAGAAACTGAACAACTAACAACAGAAAGACAAAAAACAATATTGGATCTTGATTGATTGACAATTGCTGGAATTTGTTTACTTTCCAACTTTCCTTTGATAAAAACTATTTTTCAACCATTCTTGGATTCTTGCCAAATCAGTTCCAATTCTGCACCTTTAGCACACCATTCAAAGACTAAATGTGACCCTAAAACTGAAAAGTGATATGTATACAGTGGAACCCCGACATAAGAGCTGCTCTACTTAAGAGCAACTCGAGATAAGAGCTGGGAGGGGAGAGATATTTTTGTTCTACTTACAAGCCCAAATTCGAGATACAAGCGCCAAGGAGCTGTCTCCTGAAGCCAAACGCTAACTTCCGCGTTCGGCTTCAGGAGACAGCTGCGAAGCGGCGCGCGTGTTTTAAAAGGTTGCAGCCGGCCTGGGGGGCTCGGGGGGGTGCTTGCAGCTTTCTTTCTTGCTCTTTTTCTTTCTCTCTTTTACCTTCCCTTCCTCTATTTCTTCTTTTCTTTCTCCTTCCCACCTTCTTCCCTCCCTCCCTCCCTTCACTCATTCCTCTCTTACTCTCCCCTTTCATAAGTTTCCTTGCTTCCTTCCTCTGTTCCTGTCCCTTCCCCCTTTCTTTCCCCCTTTCTTTCTTTCTTTCTTTCTTTCTTTCTTTCTTTCTTTCTTGCTTTCTTTCTTGCTTTCTTTCTTGCTCTTTTTCTTTCTCTCTTTTACCTTCCCTTCCTCTATTTCTTCTTTTCTTTCTCCTTCCCACCTTCTTCCCTCCCTCCCTCCCTTCACTCATTCCTCTCTTACTCTCCCCTTTCATAAGTTTCCTTGCTTCCTTCCTCTGTTCCTGTCCCTTCCCTCTTTCCTTCCTTCCTTCCCACCCTCCGTCCATTCATTCACCCATTCCTCTCTTGATCGCTTAAAGCCGGTCCCTGGTGCAAAAAGGGTTGGGGACCTCTGTCCTACAGGATTGGGTGGCAGAGAAGTTGAACATATGTAAATTTAAAAGTTTAAGAAAGTTTACAAGTTAAGTGAAAGAAACTTCATTATTCATTTATATGTACATGTACATTTCTTCATTAAAAACATGTCTTTCTGCATAATTTAGACTAACTTTGTGAGTTTTTTGAGGGCTGGAACCAATTAAAATTATTTACATTAATTCCTATGGGGAAAAGTCGTTCAAGATAAGAGCTGCTCGACTTAAGAGCCCAGGTCCGGAACGAATTAAACTCGTATCTCGAGGTACCACTGTAATTTATTCAGCATCAATAAAGGTCCCAACCAAGTTTTCTGATCTACTGCAATTGAACTTGCAATTCCATACCTCAGACATGAAGAGCCTCCAAAGTTCCCCCTCTTCTTTTCTTCTGGAGCCCCTCTCTTCGCATGTGGACTTATTCCCCATTCTAACATGATAATGGAATGACCTAGCAATTCCAAAGAATCAGTTCATCCAACATGCTTGCATCCAACATCAAAAAGCCCATTTAATTATTAAAAGTTTACTTTTCTCTGCTGCTGACAAAGCTCGAGTCTCTACAAACAAAAGTAACCTTTCTACACTTCCACAAATAAAAGGTGACATTACTTTTGCAAAGAAAAAAGCCCAAAAGAATAAATTATGGCTATGTTGATATGTGATGTAAGAGGTCAAAGAAACATTATATCCCTTGTTCCAGAGGAAAAAAGCTAACGTGACACTCAAATTGGTGGCAATTTAGTTGTACATGTGATATGATATCTAGATTTAGACAGTTGCAATTAATTCTGAAGATACTTTAAAATAGCTATTAGCACAATTCTAGCTACAGTTTCTCAGAAGTAAGTCTGTAAATTCAGCATACTTATTTGTAAGTGAGCCTGAAGGTGATTATAGCATTTGTAACATCTCATTCAGTTCTGTTTCCCCTATAACAAATAGAAAGTCTATCTTTTAATGTGATTGTAATGGGAATTAAGTTTTGAACAGAAATAAATATATTAATACACACACACACACACACACATATTATTAATATATTTATTTCTGTTCAAAACAATTCCCATTACAATCACACACACACACACACACACATATATGATTTCATAATATCCTTTGTCTGCAAATTGTGTTATAAGTTATATTTCTATTAATATAATCTATGTCCTATTTGTGCCCTCTAAATGGAAGTAGTAACTGAACTCCCAGTCCTTAGTCCTGGTCATTTGAATGTAAAATAAGGATCTAAAGTGAACTAATTAGGGGATATGAGCAATGTAATTAAAAGAAATATGACACTTTTGCAAAATAATGAATTAAATGTTACATTATGCAGACCTAGACAGTCTAATCTTTGTGCAAGATTAGACTGTCGGTGAAAAAAATTACGAGGCAATGGGTAATTTTAAAAACCCCTTTTATTTAAATTAAATATGGAGTGGCTCCAACCTTTTGGCCATTCATATATATATAGATAGAATTGTCGGCTATCAATAAAATTAACTGCCTTGGAAATGACCCTGGGTTGGGCCGAAAGGCAAAAATAGGAGCTGTGATGTTCCTTCAATAAACCAGGGTGATTCGACACAAAATATGTAACCTTTCCCTAGTGCAGAGCTGAAAGGACTGGATACTGTAGCCTAGAGGTTAATTCTCTGCCTTACAAGGCAAAGGTTGCAGGTTCAAATCCCAGTGAGGGTATGGCCAGCTGATGAGGCCAAAATAAGGCCAAAATAGATCTATCCTAGTCTCCCTTAATTTCAAAATTCAGCAAAAAAACATGTGACACATACATATAGAATTGTCGGCTATCAATAAAATTAACTGCCTTGGAAATGGCCCTGGGTTGGGGTGAGAGGCAAAAATAGGAGCTGTGATGTTCCTTCAACAAACCAGGGTGATTCAACACAAAAATATGTAACCCTTCCCTGGTGCAGAGCTGAAGGGATTGGATACTGTAGGCTAGAGGTTAATTCTCTGCCTTACAAGGCAAAGGTTGCAGGTTCAAGTCCCAGTGAGGGTATGGCTAGCTGATGAGGCCAAAATAAGGCTGAAATAGATCTATCCTAGTCTCCCTTAATTTTCAAATTCAGCAAAAAAAAATGTGACATATATACTGTATATATTTTTAGTATATTTTACCATATGAATTATAGTCATAAAGTTGCTTCCTTAAAATATGCATAAGATTTGGTCACACCATGGATCCAGAGGTGACATACGCTAAATCAGAACACGTTAAATTTCTTGGACTAGAATAAATTTATCTTTTCACTGGAGGAGGGGTATCAAAAGAGTAATATTATCTATTCCCCCCCTCCAGAATAATTAATGTTAAGCCTTATCTATTTTTTGGGAGATCGAGGATATTGAAAAATAAAATGAGGAAACAATAATTGTCTGAGTTGGGACAGCAATCAAATGGACAAGTATATATACTCCAACAGATAGTTAAGACTGGGAAAAAAGTTGTTACCAGTTTGCCTTCCATAGAAAACATGTACATTGTGCGAGTTAAAATTTAGCCTGAGAAGATATTTACAGAGCCCTCACAAAAACTCTTTCAATTCCTTACCTCAGAAGGGTGCAATTGGGCATTGTATGCCAAAACAATTAGACACAGGGACAGTTTTTTCCCTTGTGCCATTACTCTGCTCAATACCTAATTCTCTCAGTTCTGCTTTATAGCAATAACACTTAGACTTATATATTACTTCATGGTGTTTTACAGCCCTCTCTAAGCAGTTTACAGAGTCAGCTTACTGCCTCCAACAATCTGGATCCTCATTTTAACGACCTCAGAAGGATGGAAGGCTGAGTTAATTCTGAGCCTGGTGAGATTCAAAACTGCCAAATTGCAGGCAGCTGGCAGTCAGCAGAAGTAGCCTGCAGTACTGCATTCTAACCTCTGCACCACTACAGCTCTTTGTCTATTAATTCATGTAGTATGACTGCAGTATTATTATTTAGCATTCTTATTGTCTTCTGTATGGGCCAAATAAAGTATACAATTCATTTAAATCCAGTTACAGCATAAATAGACAGTTGGAAAAGTTCCAAAACAGATTCAGTGAATTATTGCATTAAATATGATCTTGTCCCTGGACAAGATCATATTTATTTATTTGTTTGTTTGTTTGTTTGTTTGTTTTTATTAGATTTGTATGCCGCCCCTCTCCACAGACTTGAGGCAGCTCACAACAATAATAAAACAGTATCCAATAAACAAATCTAATATTTAAAAAGTATCTTAAAACCCATTAATTTAAAACCATTCAACGCAAGCATACCATACATAAAACTATATAAGACCCGGGGAAATGTCTCAATTCCCCCACGCCTGATGGCAGAGGTGAGTTTTAAGAAGTCTGTGAAAGGCAAGGAGGGTGGGGGCAATCCTAATCTCTGGGGGAGCTGGTTACAGAGGATCGGGGCTGCCACAGAGAAGTCCCTTCCCCTGGGTCCCGCCAGACGACATTGTTTAGTCGACGGGACCCAGAGAAGGCCAACTCTGTGGGACTTAACCGGTGGCTGGGATTCGTGCGGCAGAAGGCGGTCTCGAAGATATTCTGGTCCGATGCCATGAAGGGCTTTATAGGTCATAACCAACACTTTGAATTGGCAACTGATTGGCAACCAATGCAGACTGCGGAGTGTTGATGTGACATGGGCATACCTGGGGAAGCCCATGATTGCTTTTGCAGCTGCATTTTGCACGATCTGAAGTTTCCGAACACTTTTCAAAGGTAGCCCCATGTAGAGAGCATTACAGTAGTCGAACCTCGAGGTGATGAGGGCATGAGTGACTGTGAGCAGTGACTCCCGGTCCAGATAGGGCTACAACTGGTGCACCAGGCGAACCTGGGCAAATGCTCTCCTTGCCACAGCTGAAAGATGGTTCTCTAATGTGAGCTGTGGATCAAGGAGGATGGCCAAATTGCGGACCCTCTGGATGGACAGATGGAATTGTCCTTGGGAGGCAAAACCCACAGTGACTCCATCTTGTCAGGGTTGAGTTTGAGCCTGTAGACACCCATCCAGACCCCAACAGCCTCCAGGCACTGGCACATCACTTCCACTGCTTCACTAACTGGACATGGGGTGGAGATGTATAGCTGGGTATCATCAGCGTACTGATGATACCTCACCCCATGCCCCTGGATGATCTCGCCCAGCGGTTTCATGTAGATATTAAATAGTAGGGGGGAGAGGACCGACCCCTGAGGCACCCCACAAGGCAGAAGCCTCGAGGTCGACCTCTGACCCCCCACTAACACCGACTGTGACCAACTGGAGAGGTAGGAGCAGAACCACTGAAGAACAGTGCATCCCACTCCCAACCCCTCCAGCCGAGGCAGAAGGATACCATGGTCGATGGTATCAAAAGCTGCTGAGAGGTCAACAAGCACCAGGATAAGCCCATGTCCCAGGCCCACCAGAGATCATCCATCAATGCGACCAAAACAGTTTCTGTGCTGTAACCGGGCCTGAATCCCAACTGCTGAGGGCCTAGATAATTGGCTTCTTCCAAGCAGCGCTGGAGCTGGAGCGCCATCACCTTCTCAATAACCTTCCCCATAAAGGGAAGGTTGGAGATTGGACGATAGTTGTTGAGAATGGCTGGGTCCAGGGAAGGCTTCTTGAGGAATGGGCGCACAAGTGCCTCCTTATAAGGAGCCAGAAAGGACCCCCTCCCCAAGGAAGCGTTGACAATCTCCTGGACCCAGCCATTAATTGATCCACCGAATTACAGTATCTTAAAAATAGATCTTATTGCTTATAAGAGTCGCTTCAAGTCTTCGGATAGGGGCGGCATAGAAATCTAATTAATAATAATAATAATAATAATAATAATAATAATAATAAATCATATTAAGCACATAGTGCATATTAAGCAAATTATATTAGGTAATTGTCTGACTGGGGATTAATAGATTTGAGGGAAAACACTACAGATACATTTATATTTTCACTGCAACCCTTGACAAGTGCTATAACCAGGCTTCCCTCAGGTCCTCATCTGACACCTGGCTGCTGCTGCTACAAGCTGATTGGTCACAGACATTCTGGAGTGATTATACAAGGAGTTGTCAAGGGTACTGGCTTTGCCACTCTCTTTTAGCCTGAGCGTGCCACAATAAGCAGACCGCTAGCATTTTCACGGTGAGCATTTACCTTAAGCTGAATAAACTTGTTAGCTTTCTACCGTGTCTGCCTCAGTTTGTGTGTCTTCTAAGATATATCAATAATAATCTTATTCCTCTCAAAGTAACAATTTAAATAATACATTTTTAAAAATGTATGTATGGCTACCCTTCTACCTTCCACACACAATGATCAAGTGTAAAGAGATATAGATTGAAAATTCCTTTCTGATTTTTATTGATTTTTAACTCTTATGCAATTATTACATCTTTCTGATGAAATTTTTTTTAAGCCTTCAGCTTTTTAAAATTTTTATGCTCAACTATTTATGAATATTTTTATGAACATTGAGTTGGATTTCCTTTTTTCTATACAATCCATGCCAGGTTGGCCCATCATAGACACCAGATACGTCTCTTAAAAACTTTATATAGTGTTGTGGTTAGCTCTGGCCCAGCTCCTTCCCCAATGACTGTGGATGTGGGGGAGACATCCACATGCTGCAGGCCTGTTTTGCCCCTGGTGGAATCTGCTGATGAAGGCTCCTCTGACCAAGAAGACATGAGTGACAGGGAGGAGGAGAGTGTGGCAGACAACTCAGAAGGAGATCAATTATCTAGCTCCTCCTTGGATTCAGAACAAGAGTTAATGATACAGCCACGCATGCGGAGAGCGATGCATAGGCAACAACAACTGAGAGATTATTATCAAAGAAAATGAGGCCACCTGTGGTTGGATGGGGCTGTAGTAATTAGTGAGGCTGCTATAAATAGCAGCCTGTGGGTTTGGCCATTGAGGAGGATTATCTGATCATTGTGTTTCCATGCCTGCTTTGCTGTGTTTGACCTTTTGTGTGCTGATTTTTCCCTACTTTAAAATTAAAACAGAGCAAAGTGTGTTTCACTTTGTGAAAGAAGAAGGACTGTGAATTGCCTCACAGCTGCAAGCTAAGTATCACAGAACTGATAAGGGACTTGTACCAATTACCAGTTTGTTTGGAGACGAGTGCTCTTTGCTATACCAAAAGAGGGCTTAGTTTAAGTGAATGTTCATTATAAAGAACTTTGTTTTGAATTTCCAAACATGGGTGTGTCTGAAATTTGTACCTGTGAATTTTCGGGAGGAGTCTACCAGAGACCCCGACAGAACATATAGTGTCTATGCACCCTTAATGTTCATTCCTGTGAAAATTTTCAGATTTTTAGTTCACCTTATGTATTTCCCTGCACATGTGTAGGATTAAAATAATCATAATTGTACTAACTGATTTAGTAATTTATAGCTCAATGTATCAATTTTTTTTTAAAAGCCAATATGAATGAATGAATACACACACACACACACACACACACACACATGGTGCCATTTAGGAAAAAAGAGAAAGAGTGAAAAGTAGAGGAGAAAGAGTGGAGGAAGTATACTTCCCTAGGGGCATAAAATGCTGAACCCACTGCTGGTAAATCAGCAATATAAAATAGGGAGCTCAGTGGAAATAGCATGTCCTATCTACAGAAAAGCATCTGGTGAAGTTTTTGCCCTGCAAGACCATCATTCATTTGTTATTTCAGGGTTGTCAAGATGAGCTTCAAAAGCAGCAGCTGGAACGAGATAAATCAGTAGAATTCAGCAAATGTGAATGGAAAGAATAGGGGAAAAAAGTCATATTTCCTAGCTTAGGACAAAGAAAATCAGGATGCTGAAAGGAAAGTTATAGTGTAATAGTTACACTATTTACACTGTTGCCTAATTACCAATAAACTTCCAATTTGTGATGCAGTCAGTTGATTCAATGGTATATATTTGATAATAACTTCTATTTTTGCATTCCATGTAGTTTTTGTGTATGATATGATTGTGTGTATGTTTTTATATATTGGGGTTTTTTAGACTTTTTAATGTAAAATTGTTATTTTTAGATTTTAAATATTAGATTTGTTACCATGTATTGTTTTTTATCACTGTTGTGAGCCGCCCCGAGTCTATGGAGTGGGGCGGCATACAAATCTAATTAATAATAATAATAATAATAGTAATAGTAATAATAGTAATAACAGTAATAATAGTAATAATAGTAATAATAGTAATAATAGTAATAATACACTCAAAATGTAACATTTATAAAGGCATTGATCAGGAATAGCATTTTGAAACATGAATGTTTAGTGCATTTAAATTCATTTTTGTATACCAATTATGCTAACACATGCTTTCCTTAATTTTTTTTTGGACAACACTTCCCCAGATACATAGGTTTTTGTTTCCATTGTTCCATAGGCACATCTTTTGTGTGCATAGTTTCAATGGACAGCAGCATTCCAAAACTTATTAATAATAAAATCATACCTTAGAATAACCCTTGAATAACCCTTGAACAACCCAAATCAGCATGGCTTTACTGAAGGCAAATCATGTCAGACTAATCTCATTGATTTCTTTGACTATGTCACAAAGGTGTTGGATGAAGGTGGTGCCGTGGATATTGCCTACCTGGACTTCAGCAAAGCCTTTGATACGGTTCCACATAAAGAGCTGATAGATAAATTAGTGAAGATTGGACTTAATCCCTGGATAGTTCAATGGATTTGCAGCTGGCTGAAGCATAGACACCAGAGGGTTGTTGTGAATGGCGAGTATTCTGAGCAGAGTCAGGTTACAAGCGGTGTGCCACAAGGGTCTGTTCTGGGTCCTATTCTTTTTAATATGTTTGTGAGTGACATAGGGGAAGGTCTGGTAGGGAAGGTTTGCCTATTTGCCGATGACTCTAAAGTGTGCAATAGGGTTGATATTCCTGGAGGCGTCGGCAATATGGTAAATGATTTAGCTTTACTAGATAAATGGTCAAAGCAATGGAAACTGCAGTTTAATGTTTCCAAATGTAAAATAATGCACTTGGGGAAAAGGAATCCTCAATCTGACTATTGTATTGGCAGTTCTGTGTTAGCAAATACTTCAAAAGAAAAGGATTTAGGCGTAGTGATTTCTGACAGTCTCAAAATGGGTGAACAGTGCAGTCAGGCAGTAGGGAAAGCAAGTAGGATGCTTGGCTGCTTAGCTAGAGGTATAACAAGCAGGAAGAGGGAGATTATGATCCCGCTATATAGAATGCTGGTGAGACCACATTTGGAATACTGTGTTCAGTTCTGGAGACCACACCTACAAAAAGATATTGACAAAATTGAACGGGTCCAAAGACGGGCTACAAGAATGGTGGAAGGTCTTAAGTATAAAACGTATCAGGAAAGACTTAATGAACTCAATCTGTATAGTCTGGAGGACAGAAGGAAAAGGGGGGACATGATCGAAACATTTAAATATATTAAAGGGTTAAATAAGGTCCAGGAAGGAAGTGTTTTTAATAGGAAAGTGAACACAAGAACAAGGGGACACAATCTGAGGTTAGTTGGGGGAAAGATCAAAAGCAACATGAGAAAATATTATTTTACTGAAAGAGTAGTAGATCCTTGGAACAAACTTCCAGCAGACGTGGTAGATAAATCCACAGTAACTGAATTTAAACATGCCTGGGATAAACATATATCCATCCTAAGATAAAATACAGAAAATAGTATAAGGGCAGACTAGATGGACCATGGGGTCTTTTTCTGCCGTCAGACTTCTATGTTTCTATGTTTCTATGGTTCACAGTGAATACTTTTCTATTTGGAGAAATTAAACCACAGTGTTCTATTTAATAGTGTGTGCTCTTTGAAAAAATGTTTAAGGTAAGTTTGGTTTAAAGATTAAAGATTTTTTTTAAATGGTAGGAAAGCAAAGTTTTTGATGTTGCCCTTCAAGACAGGATAGTGCACAGAGCCTCTGCAAGGGAGGTCAGGGAAGTCAAGATGATGGCCATATCCTTGCAAACAAAACCCTACTCCATAACAAAATAGACAAGATTTCAATTGGTCTTTTTTTTGAGTCCCTATCCTCAGAGATGTCCCTGGATTGATTAGGCATATAAACCACAAGCTCACTTGATACAGCTTTTTCGCTAATGGGGAGTTGTCCTGTACTTCTGCTTAAATTTTAATAATTATTTCTATATTTCTGTAGCTATAAATTGGAATATGTACATCTTTATGCAAATATATGTCCTATTTTGTCCTGCTTTTGAAAGATGCATTTCTTTTATTTTGCAGTGAATAACTAGCTAACAGCAATAAGAATTATTTCCCGATTAGGCTACCTCAATCCTGGGGGGGGGGGGGGGGTGTTGTTTTTTGTTTTGTTTTAAGAAAAGGAAGGGAAAAGAGAATGGAAAGGAGTTTTTTTGGCCAAGGTGTTTAAACTCCATGGATTCTAATGCATGATTGGATTTGCATATCAAGCTATGCAAATCCAATAGATCATGCATTAAGTACAAACGAAACTTCTATTTCCAAATGAATAAGAAACTAAACATTAGAGAAAGAATCAATTTACTAAAGTTTTACCTATGAAAATTTAAACTACATTTTTAAAATAAACCATGCAAAATCTTGTTGTCTTTTGAAGATTAAGACTTTGATTGGTATATATAATTTCCTAATTTTCTTTATACAGGCACCTGTTTTCCTTAGTTGTATTATTTTAGTGATCTAGGAAAGACATTGAAGCATGAGGGAAGTTTTCCCATTTGGTGAATCCAATCTTAGATAGAAGTATATTAGGTTAGTATTCATTAAGAATAGGTGGAAGAGGAAATGGCTTTAGCTTAGCTTGATTTTAATCAAATTCGTTTTCCATCAGAACTATACCTTAACATGTCAGCAGAGAAAAGGAAGTTGAACAGCAGTCATATTAGCTAGTGAAGGTTATTGTTGATTTCCACTTTGGAGAAACATTTTGATAAGACCTTCAATTTGAGGGTGTCCAAATTTCATGCTCCCTTAATGCTTGATTGTGATTTGCATAACTGGCTTCCCAAAATCATCAGCAAGTTATCATTTGTGATGGGCAGGAAAAGCAAATCATCGACAACATTTTGACAATTAATTTAGTTAAAATTAGTTAAATTCGTATTACCTTAAATCCAATTCATTTTGATTCTGGCTCCTCCATTATTATTATTATTATTATTATTATTATTATTATTATTATTATTATTATTATTATTTATTAGATTTGTATTCCGCCCCTCTCCGAAGACTCGTTCCTACTTGTTCCTTCTGTGCATTGTAGTTTATTTTTAAAAATAAGCAACTTCCTTTCATGCAAAAAGAAAAGTGTTTAAGAGAATTGTTAATCAGAGAATAACAAGTAAGGATGCTAAGGATGATATTCTTGACGGTGGTCTTTAAAGTGCACATGTTCTGCCTGAGGTCAAACTCTGTGTTCACAAACTTGTATGATTGGAACTTTTTTTTCGGTATAAGATTTTTTTATTTTTTCCCCCAGCATAAAGTAAAGCAATATATAGTTATAAACACAATAACAATGCTTAAAACAATCATATATAAATTTTCCCTTCAATGGAGGCTCTTATCTCTCCTCGTGTAAAATTTTCAATTAATTTTATACAACATTATCAATTCTTTAAAATCTAAATAAATTTTTTCCCTCACCATCTTACTACAAAAGGTTGCATTACATCAATGCAAATAATAATAAAATCTGAATTTTAATATTGTATCATATAACTAATTAAAAATTCTCTCTATCTATATCTTTAATAAGGGTAACTATTCATAATATATCACCTACATCGTAAAATAAAGTTCTATAAAATAAAGTTCTATATGTACATTGTAAAATAAAGTTCTATATGTTCTAAACAATAAATAAGTTTTGTGTTATATCATTATATAGTGCTATCACCATTTCTCATCTGCCATCTGGCTTGCAAAGTTTAAAAAAGATTGGAACTTGAATCAATATAAAAGAGGAGTAAATTGTTTTAGGGATGGTGAAAATCATATGGCAAAGTGAATTCCAACAACTCCGCTTTTCATTAACTAGTCTGCTTAATTATAACTCTAATCCAGTATTTTAAAAAGTTCATTACAATGCTAAGCCATCACAAAAACTACACAGAACAAAAGATGTAGGCATCTTGTTTCTTTCATTCGTGCTTTACTGCGAATTGCTATGTGTCCTGTGAGAGAAAAGGTTGATCATAAATTAAAATAATAAACCAGTAAAATAACTGCTGTGAGGGCTTAGTCATTTTTATCCATCACTGCAAGTATTAAAAGGAAAGGTGTTCCTGACAAGCTTCTTTTTACCACAATCTCATTCAGACTAACATTGTATGGATCTCATTATATGGTATTGGCATCAAACTGGTAAAAGATCAATCTGAAAATGTGTCTTTTTAATTAGTCTTTTCAAAGGTTTAAAGTAAAGAACATAGTCTGGAGCAGAGAACTGGTTTCAAATAGTTTAACTGAAATTCACTTTTCAGTTTTCAGATAAATGCAAGAACAAACACAGATTGAGTACAGGACAAAATGCCATCCTACCAGAATGGGCATATCAGGTGAGTACCAATGTCCCTTCTCCATAATAGGTGGAGCTAGCCTCCAAGGATGGGATAGGCCAAAGCAGCCTAAGACTATGGAGGGTCAGTCACACCTAACTGGGACCCATGTGACACATTCCTGCCTGTTGTAAAACATGGTGACCAAGTCTGCCTCACCTATGGCGAAAGAGTCAAGTTTATAAGTGGTGGACAAATGGAGTTGGAAAGGCCCAGGTGGCTGCCTGGCGGACCCCTTTGATTGATACTCAAGCAGTCCAAGCTGCAGAAATGGCTGTGCTGCACATCAAATTGGCAGTCCCCCCCCCCCCAGCATGAGGCAGAGCAAGAAGGTCATGACATAAGGAAATGACTGCATGAATCAAGCGCCCCACACTAAGTGTGTGTCATTGTCTCTCCAAGTCCAGTGGACGGGAAGGAGAAAAAACAAGGGAGAATTACCTCTTGTGCCCTTTTGAGTTCACTTTTGGTATGAAGGGTGGATTCTAACCTCAACACAACCCTATCAGGATGGAAGGCACAAAGTTCACTTCACACTTGCAGTGCTGCAAGTTCAGAGATCCGATGGACTGAAGTCACTGTGACAAGGAAGCTCACCTTGAAAGTGAGGTGACAAAGGCTCATATGGCCCCCTAGTCAGTGAGTCTAAGACCTTGGGTAGATAACATGTTGGGAACCTGTGGATGACTGTATCTTATGATTCTTGATGAATGTATTTTATTCTCCTTATGTATGCTGAGAGTATATACACCAAAGACAAATTCCTTGTGTGTCCAATCACACATGACGAATAAAGAATTCTATTCTATACTAAAACTTGGAGAGTTAAAACTGAACTGGAAGCAGATCAGCAGTGTGAAGGCTGAACTCGGTTTTCCTGACTTCTGAAACATCCAGCTGTGTAATCTGACAGAGATGTAGGAGAGGAAACAGATATTTGATTCCCTCCCTCCTGTTCTGTCTGGGTGCCCCCAGACTTCAACACCAACTGGAAAAAGCAGCCAGACACGCTGGTAAAAGCAAAAGCACTTTATAGTTTGAAAAATAAACACAGAGAAAAACCTGTTCTTCCCAACAGGCAAGCTATGAGACTTCACAGCAGAGTCCTGATGGCCAGACAATACAGCAAACTTCTTGCTGGCACACCCACCACTGTAGAGAATAAGACCCACACCTTTTCCCCCCAAGGTTTCAGTATTCAAAGTCACAAACCAGAATTCCAAGACGCCAAAGATCACAGCCAGGTCCCAGGACTCCCAAAGATAATACTCCACAAGCCAGGAAGGGTGGGTCTGCCTTTTCAGCCTTTCCAGAGAGCACCACACCCAAACCCAGCTGTTGCCTTTTTAGTGCTGAAAGTACCTGGCTAATTGTCCCCTTCGTTGTGTTGCTCTTCTCTGCCGGAGATCGATTATTGCTTGTGCATTTTCATCTAAGGAATCCAGGCTGCTTGCTGGGGAGAGCTCCCTCTCGGGGGACTCTGGCTGTCCTCCCTCTCCCTCAGCCTGAGATTCCTCCTCCCCGTCTGCCTGAACCTCCTGTTCCTCATCCTCCCCCTCTGAGCAGGAAGCTGGCAGAGGATCAGCCGTTCCCTGAGGGGCCTCAGACGGAATCACAACACCTCCAAGATCAGAGTGTGGTCTCCAACCTTTAAGTAGGTATATCAAATGGGTCGTAACATTTACACACTACTAGAAAAATAAGTTAAAAATTGCAAGGCTTATTCCCTGTCATATCTACTTATTTCTTTAATGATTAAACATGCATTTTACATTAAGCTATAACATTGAATTATTTTGTATATTTTAGGTAACACAGAAAAAGGAAGTATTATAATCTTGTGAGTCACAGTGAAAGGACAAGCAATACATTTTATGATAATACCAAACCTTATGTTGGACAGTTTTATTCTTTAATATTTATTCTATAATTCTGTATAATGTTTAAAGTATTTAATCCCACATATTCTAGTATCAAGAATTCTACTTATTTGAAAAATAAACATATTTCTTGTATCTTCCTAACACCAAACAGACATGCTGTTTCTTAAAAATAATAATCCCCAAACAACTGGAGAAGTTGTTTAATAATGTTAAAATTATTGTTACTGGCACATTATTATTTTTACAGAAGAACAGAACATCATATTCATTGACAAAATCATTTTCAGGCAACTGCAAAAGGCAGCTTAACTTGGAACAAGAATACCTTGCAACAATACCTCTAACACCATCAAACAATTGCCTATACTAGGCCTTTAGGAATAAAAATGTCACATCTATTCTAAACATCTGGCTGTTTTTGTCATCAACCATAATCATGCTCGTTGCTATTTGAACCAATGCAATCAAGGGGAGAATTGAAAAAGAACATTAAATGATTCAAGACCCAGATTGTGCAAAGAGACAGAAGAAACAGTAGGCTCATGCAAGAAGATCTCATAAATGATTATAAAAATGATATAATAGAGTTGCAAAAGTGTTTCACTGGAACATCTGTAAAAATAAACATGGGCCAATAATGAAAAAATGCTTATAACCTGTAGTTGAAAGTAGAAACACTAAGCCTTGCAGGGAGTGTCCTCCAAAATAATAGTGAGAGAGGCACCCTTACGAGATGCACTTATATATTATACATTATAAAGGGGAGGGGTTTTATTTATTTTTATTTATTTTATTTATTCGATTTTTATGCCGCCCTTCTCCTTAGACTCAGGGAGGCTTACAACATGTTAGCAATAGCACTTTTTAACAGAGACAGCATATTGCCCCCACAATCCGGGTCCTCATTTTACCCACCTCGGAAGGATGGAAGGCTGAGTCGACCTTGAGCTGGTGATGAGATTTGAACCGCTGACCTTCAGATCTACAGTCAGCTTCAGTGGCCTGCAGTACAGCACTCTACCTGCTGCGCCACCCCGGTTGCAAGAAAAGAGAGGGAAAGGATACATGCATACAGTACAAAACAATACTAACTATTGAACTTGTTGGGATGAAATCCTTTATTATCCCTCAGAGATAGCTTGCTGATCATTTATCCTATTATAAATGTAGAATATATTTAGACAAACTGGTTCTTCTTTCTTTAAAACATTTGCAGTAGTTGAAGCACATAGCAGCTTTCTCAATATCTTCTGTCTGATTTTGAGTTGTACCTCTAATCCAGCCTATACCTGTCACCTCCTCCTCCTCCTGGCTCTTGAAAGTCTCAGTCCTTCACCAGTCAATCAACTGCATAATTTGTCTGTTAATGAAGCTGCCAGCCCCTTTTCTCCATTGCCAAAAATTGCTAGCAAAGATTATTTACTCCTTTGCACACTTCCAAGCTATCCCTTTCCCCTGTCAGCTGCAAAAGTGCCACATTTATGAACTGAGAATATTTTTATTTCCCCTTTCCTTTCTTCCTGTCTTTAAAAGAAAAAAAATCATACAATTCCAGTCTTTATTTCAAATTTTCATGAATTGCGCAATCAGTCAAGGGCTACCAAAATTTTTACTACCACACTGTGGGCCTGGCTTGTGCCCTGTATTTTCTTTCAATTTTCAGTGCAAATTGGGCGCTCTGGGGTGGAACTCCATTTTTGCTACCCCACGGTGTTTCCCCACATCCAGGCAGTAGCTCACCCCTGTGTGCAACTATTCTTACATGATGAGAAAGAATGATCCTAAAGTCAGTACTTAAAATTATGTTTCTCAATTGGCCCTTTGTTTCCTAAATCCACTATATGGGATGAGATATTGTAGTGCTGACACTAAATAAATGGCTAATTCAAGGGGGAAGGGGATTGCCCTACATTTTTAAAAAATGCTGTATTTTTTCATGAACTGAAAAGGATGAGTGATTGATAACTATAATGAACTTGATTGGGCAACAGGGAAATCAGCGTTTCCAAGTATATTTTGCTGGTAAAGCCAATTCCAAGCCTAAAACAGACAGAAAGAGATGATAATACTACAAAGCATTCTTACACATTTAAGTGAAATGATCCTATTTAAAATGTAATATGCTATTTTCTAATAAACGATTTAACAAATGCCATGCTTGCTGCTGTCATATTGCATCTAAAATCCTTCCATTCTTTTCTGTCAAATAAAAGAAGCTGTCAGACTCTTTATTTTAAAAAATCACTTATTAAAATCAAGCTACCCAGCAATCTGGGTATTTGAGATAGGAAAAATAAAACTACTTTCCATCTGGCCTTACATATGAAACTTTTTTTACAGGTAGTTCTCAGTTTATGACTATTTTTATTTATTTATTTATTTATTTATTTATTTATTATTTAGATTTGTATGCCGCCCCTCTCCGCGGACTCGGGGCGGCTCACAACAAGGCATAAACAAATCGTAACAAATCCAAATAAATTTAAATATTTCAAAAAGTTTAAAAAAGAACCCCAATATACTAACAAACACACACACAAGCATACCATACATAAATTATACATGCCCGGGGGAGATGTTTCAGTTCCCCCATGCCTGACGGCAAAGGTGGGTTTTAAGAACTTTACGGAAGGCAGGGAGAGTAGGGGCAGTTCTAATCTCAGGGGGAGTTGGTTCCAGAGAGTCGGGGCCACCACAGAGAAGGCTCTTCCCATGGGGCCCACCAACCGACATTGTTTAGTTGACGGGACCCGGAGAAGGCCCACTCTGTGGGACCTAATCGGTCGCTGGGATTCATGCGGCAGGAGGTGGTCTCGGAGGTATTCTGGTCCAATGCCATGAAGGGCTTTAAAGGTCATAACCAACACTTTGAATTGTGACCGGAAATTGATCGGCAACCAATGCAGACTGTGGAGTGATGGCAAAACATGGGCATACCTAGGTAAGCCCATGACTGCTCTTGCAGCTGCATTCTGCACGATCTGAAGTTTCCGAACACTTTTCAAAGGTAGCCCCATGTAGAGAGCGTTACAGTAGTCGAACCTCGAGGTGATGAGGGCATGAGTGACTGTGAGCAATGAGTCCCGATCCAGATAGGGCCGCAACTGGTGCACCAGGCGAACCTGGGCAAACGCCCCCCTCGCCACAGCTGAAAGATGGTTCTCTAATGTGAGCTGTGGATCGAGGAGGACGCCCAAGTTGCGGACCCTCTCCGAGGGGGTCAATAATTCCCCCCCCCAGGGTAATGGACGGACAGATGGAATTGTCCTTGGGAGGCAGGACCCACAGCCACTCCGTCCTATAGTTAGGACCAACATTTCTGTGCCTAAGCAAGGCAGTTGTTAAGTGAGTCACATTATCTGTCATGCATTATATGTGTAAAGTACCTCCAGCTAGCTTAACTATTTCTCCCAAAGTTTTTCAAGAGGAAAGTGGAGTTCTGACTTTTCTTTGAAGACATTTCACTTCTCATCCTAAAAGCTTCTTCAGCTCTATTTCTTTGTTGGTTAATATTATTTGTCTTCCTGTGGTTTTTTTTAAAAATCTGTTATGATACTTTTATTATTGCAGGCTGCTTAGATTTTTAATGATAGCAAAATCCATGACATATAAATTTAATAAATCAATGAGAAATTCTCCAAAAGCCTATTACTGAGGGACAGAATTTCCTCACAGAACACTTCTAAAAAAGCCCCATGACAAAAAAACCCCTTATATTTTCCCCAAGGATTTAATTTGAACTCCAGAAGCCAATGTCATTATGGTCCCCTGGAAAAATGGGGATAGCTAGTGTTCTGTCGGGCTCTCTGGTAGAATCCTCCCAAAAATTCACAGGTACAAATTTCAGACACACACACGTTTGAAAATTCAAAACAATGTTCTTTATAATGAAAATTCACTTAAACCAAGCCCTCTTATGTTATAGCAAAGAGCACTCGTCTCCAAACAAACTGGTAATTTGTACAAGTCCCTTATCAGTTCTGTGATACTTAGATTGAAGCTGTGAGGCAATTCACAGTCCTTCTTCTTTCACAAAGTGACACACACTTTGCTCTGGTTTAGTTTCAAAGCAGGGAAAAATCAGCACACAAAAAGTCAAAGTCAGTAAAGCAGTCACGAAACACAACAATCAGATAATCCTCCACAATGGCCAAACCCACAGGCTGCTATTTATAGCAGCCTCACTAATTACCACAGCCCCACCCAACCACAGGTGGCCTCATTTTCTTTGATAATAATCTCTCAGTTATTGTTGCCTATGCATCGCACTCCGCATGCGTGGCTGTATCATTAACTCTTGTTCTGAATCCAAGGAGGAGCTAGATAATTGATCTCCTTCTGAGCTGTCTGCCACACTCTCCTCCTCCCTGTCACTCATGTCTTCTTGGTCAGAGGAGCCTTCATCAGCAGATTCTACTGGGGGAAAAACAGGCCTGCAGCATGTGGATGTCTCCCTCACATCCACAGTCCTTGGAGCAGGGCCAGAGCTAACCACAACAGCTAGTAAGGCCCCCTTACAAGATTGTATTCTTTTAACATTATTATGTACATGTTTATGCAATAATTATATGTTTTATATGCAGCCCAAGACAGTTCCTCTTCACTCAATGAAGCCTAGGCAGGCCAAAAGATTGGACACATCCACTTCATAGTATATGTATACATAATGGGCAACCAAAATTTTTACTGCCACACTGCGGATATGGCTTATTTTGTGGGTGTGGCTTAATGGTCATGTAACTGGGTAGGAGTGGCTTGCTGGCCATGTGATCAGGTGGGAGTGACTTGAATGATCATCATTGTTCAAATGAACTGTTAAATCCTCGACTTACAACCTTACCAGTGTCACGCGCTGGGGTGACAATTTGCTTCGTGTTTCCCATGCTCTCCTTCCTGGGGTGCCCCTCTGCCTCAGGCTGGGTAGCTAGGCGAATGGGGGCCACCAGAAGAATAAATGCTGCCAGTGTCGCTTCCACCCACGCCTTCTGTTTGCACCTCAGGCGGGAGGTGGCCACATGAGGCTGGAGGGGAGCCGAGCAGGAGAGAGGGAAGCTCATCCAAAGCCAGGAAGGGGGAAAGAGGAAAAAAGCAAGGAGCGCAGATGCAGACACAGCAGCAGAGAAAAAAAAGGAGAGCCAGGTTGAGACCAGTAATCCAGAAAGCGACAGCTGCCGATCAGCTGGAGCTGTGCACACATCTTCATTTCCACTGGTGGAACTGTGTTCCACCCAGTCCTGTCTGCTGCCCTGCATGTATAGTATATGTCCTGTTTCTTTACCTTTTGAACTAAAATAAATCATTATATTTATGACTATTTCCTTTTGAGTTCTTTTTCCTTGCTTTGTATTTTAAGTCTTGCAAAATTAAAAAAAAAAGGCTTATAGATTAGCAATTAGAGAGGGAAGCTCATCCAAAGCCAGGAAGGGGGATGAGCGCAGGAATGATATTTGCTTGAAAAAAGAAATAGGTAGCATATTTCCATTCCTAACAAAAGAAAAGAATAGAATAGAATAGAATAGAATTTTATTGGCCAAGTGTGATTGGACACACAAGGAATTTGTCTTGGTGCATATGCTCTCAACGTACATAACATAAAATATACATTTGTCAGGAATCATGTGGTACAACACTTAATGATTGTCATAGGGGTCAAATAAGCAATGAAGAAGCAATATTAATAAAAATCTTAGGATATACGCAACAAGTTATAGTCATACAGTCAACATGGGAGGAAATGGGTGATAGGAATGATGAGAAAAACTAGTAGAATAGAAGTGCAGATTTAGTAGAAAGTCTGACAGTGTTGAGGGAATTATTTGTTTAGTAGAGTAATGGCATTCGGGAAAAAACTGTTCTTGTGTCTAGTTGTCTTGGTGTGCAGTGCTCTGTAGCGATGTTTTGAGGGTAGGAGTTGAAACAATTTGTGTCCAGGATGTGAGGGGTCAGTAAATATTTTACCCGCCCTCTTTTTGACTCGTGCAGTATACAGGTCCTCAATGGAAGGCAGATTGGCAGCAATTGTTTTTTCTGCAATTCTGATTATCCTCTGAAGTCTGTGTCGGTCCTGTTGGGTTACAGCACCAAACCAGACAGTTATAGAGGTGCAGATGACAGACTCAATGATTCCTCTATAGAACTGAATCAGCAGCTCCTTGGGCAGTTTGAGCTTCCTGAGCTGGCGCAGAAAGAACATTCTTTGTTGTGCTTTTTTGATGATGTTTTTGATGTTAGGTGACCATTTTAGGTCTTGAGATATGATAGAACCTAGAAATTTGAAGGTCTCTACTGTTGATACTGTGTTGTCTAGTATTGTGAGAGGTGGAAGGGTGGAAGGGTTTCTCTTAAAGTCTACCACCATTTCTACGGTTTTGAGTGTGTTCAGTTCTAGATTGTTCTGGTGACCTGTTTATAAGATAGAACCTTATTCTTCTCATTCTGAAGAGTACACTGATAGTGAATACTTATCTTTTGTGATTGTATTTGATGCAGAAATCCAGGAAATATATAAAATGCTGTACAGATGTTTGCAGAACACCTCTCCTAGCTTTTTGTTAATCTCATTAAATGCTGGAATGACAAAGGAGTTCTACAAGCAGTGTCCCAACTTTATACCCTCTCTAACTTCTTATTTATTTAAATCCTTATGACTTTAACTTGAGGCCAAGGATCTCCCCAAGACAAATATACTTCAATAAAAGAGAGTTTAAAATTATTCAGGCTAGAAGGGAAAACACAAAATCACAGTGTGAAAAGGAAAAGAGATACTCAAGCACCAGCTATTAATGTTGTCAAGATCTTCGTAAGTGCATTCTCTAATATATCACATGTGGATTCCTCCCTCAAACCAAGAGATGCAGAAATGATGTCGCAGGAATCGTTTTGTTCCCATCACATCACACATAAATTCAGTCACCTTTATGGATTATGAACTGAAAAAATTGGCATCCTATCTCTGTTAACCTTTAGCAAAGCTTGAGGAACTATTCCTTGGTCATGAAAAAGCCACTTAATTGCTAATCTATAAGCCTTTTAATATGCTTCACATTTGGAGATTGATCTACTGCCAGCTGACCTAGAAGTGTTAAAGTTATATTAATCCTATTATTCACATGTTCCAATGATATTTGCTTTAATGAAGGCTGAAAGGCTTGCATGAATTCTGCAAATATGAAAGATGGTTACACACCCATTGTGTTGGACCTAATTACACAGTATTCCTTTGTTTGCTAAGGTTTACTTGTTCTACTATGGCCTAATTTATCTTCCCCAAACACTTTTACTCTCCAGCTTTAGCTTATTACAGCTACCAATTCTGGGCTGTAGAACTTAGGAAGACCACAAGCTAACAACAGAGAGCTACCAAATATGGTTCTCTCAATTTTTACAATCCAGATCTGTTAATCCTTATTTTGTTATAAAGTAATAAAGATGCGCAGTATCCAAAATATCTTTTGTAATACAGAAGAAGCATGACAGTAAATTAAAGGATGTAATTTATTTCTACCGCATCTTACTTCTCATCCATGGAAATCAAAAGGCCAATTTTAATAGAAGCATGTTTAATTGTAAATCAGGGAAGCTTCATTAGTTTAGACATGATTTACGTTCTCTGTCCATTGGGGAGCAATTTAAGAAGTGTCACATTCATTCCAATAAAGGACTTCAAGTAGTACAGTAGTCCACATAAAAGCTCTCCTGTATAATACATTTCCAGTGAGTGCCATTTTAATGGGCAAATATTTCTAGCATGCTGCTTTATAGAATTCTATTTCTTGTCTCTCCCTTTGAGTTGCTGTACAAAAGCAGCACATCAAAGCTGTATATTCTGAATGGGGACATCCATTTATGTTTTTCCCACCTTTCTATTGAACCTCAACTGTCCACATCATTCTGAGCAGTTTTGCGATCTTCAGGTGGCCCTCGGAGATTTCAGTGCAACCCCTAATGTTTCTTGTTAAAATTGCTCCCTAATATTGGTCAGGGAAATAAAGATTCATTGTGCTTAATAACACGCATTTAATTATTTGCGGTGAAATAAATCCTCACGTTTCAATAAATTTATGTCTTTATCCCAGTCCTATGGTGAAGTCTAAAAAAAGATTACATGCCTCTATTCAAAAGTATGTAATTTCCCGTTTGTGATTATTAAAATTCTGATGACAATTGTTTTAGATGATTTTGTAAGGTTAAACTACTATAGAAAGATATTAAGAATGTAACATAAAAGCTTGTTTGCTTCTTTCCTTTCCCCTTTCCTCTCCCACATTAAAGATTCACCAGATACAGTAATTGAACATTAGAGTTTTAAGATTCTTCTTTAAACATATATATATATGATATATCAAAAGGAACATGCAAAAATATTATTCATCCTTACATAAATCTTCACTTATTAAAAGACTTCTCAGAGTTATCAAAGAGAGAAATGACTGAAGCACAGCAAGGATAAAGACCAGTTATATAACTTTAAAGATTCTTAAGCTTTCAAGAACAACTTTGAGCCGGTTACTTTTTTTCTTTTCCATGTTCAAATTAATTATCAGCTGTTTATATTAAACCTAGAAACCATTCTATAAAAGTTCTTCTATGGAGTGTTTTTTTTTTTTCATGCAGTTGGTGATCCACTGACATAGAAACCAAAAAATATTGCAATTTAAAAATTATTTTAAAAAGTAAATAAAACCATTTTAAATTTCTAATTTTATAATATTACTCTTCCATGAGTGATCCAACATTTCTTTAATGACAGCTACGTTAATATTTATTTTGATAGACATATATGAGATTCTTAATTTTTCCACTTAATTTTAGCTTTTCTTCTTTTTTCCCTCTTTCTTCTTTTCCTTCTTTATATTAGCATCCTAGTCCTAGGATTCTGCAGTGTAGTCCCATTATAAAATAATTAAGTGGAATTTATAAAAATTGGTCTGTCTTTTTAAGTTCATTTAGATTCATCGGAGTTAAATTCATTTTAAAAGTGGTAAAATGCATTAATAAAATTCCTCAAGATTATGTGATTTCAAAAATAAGTTATTTCAGGCCATTATATAAGCTAAATAAATATTATTCAAAATTCCAGTATCTGAAACCTTACCTAAAGTAAAATTTTATTATTTTGTTTCATGTCTTCTACCTACCCTATCCAATAGCTAAGGCCATCTGGATATTAGAAACATAGAAACATAGAAGATAGGCGGCAGAAAAAGGCTCATGGTTCATCTAGTCTGCCCTTATACTATTTCCTGTGTTTTATCAATGAAGTTAGTCTGGCACGATTTGCCCTCAGTAAAGCCATGCTAGTTTGGGTCCAATAAGTTATTGGTTTTTAGGTGCTGATTTATCCTCTTTTTGAGTAGAGTCAGCATCGTTTTAACTATAAATGATATCAACCTAACTGGCCTGTAGTTATCAGTTCCTTCTCTACTGCCCTTCTTGTAGATAGGAACAACATTGGGCATTCTCCAATCAATCAGGAACATCTGTTAAAAAGGATTGGTTAAACAAATCAATCAGGGGGGTAGCAATTCAAGTTCAAGTTCTTCTAAAACATCAGCCTCTGAGATCACTGGAGCTGAATCCCTACAGCTGGAAGCAATGCTATATCCATCCATATTGTAAGCCGCCTTCTGAGAAAACTGAACAGAAGTAGCTATTCAAATGGTCAGCGACCTCCTTGTTTGTTTGTTTGTTTGTTTGTTTGTTTGTTTGTTTGTTTGTTTGTTTGTTTGTTTATTTATTTATTTATTTATTTATTTATTTATTTATTTATTTATTATTTAGATTTGTATGCCGCCCCTCTCCACGGACTTGGGGCGGCTCACAGCAAAATATAACAAATCGTAACAAATCCAAATAAATTTAAAATATTTTTAAAAGTTTAAAAAGAACCCCATTTACTAACAAGCACACACACAAACATACCATGCATAAATTGTACATGCCCGGTGGAGGTGTTTCAGTTCCCCCATGCCTGACGGCAAAGGTGGGTTTTAAGGAGTTTACGGAAGGCAGGGAGAGTAGGGGCAGTTCTAATCTCTGGGGGAAGTTGGTTCCAGAAAGTCGGGGCCGCCACAGAGAAGGCTCTTCCCCTGGGGCCCACCAACCGACATTGTTTAGTTGACGGGACCCGGAGAAGGCCCACTCTGTGGAACCTAATCGGTCACTGGGATTCGTGCGGCAGAAGGCGGTCTTGGAGATATTCTGGTCCAATGCCATGAAGGGCTTTAAAGGTCACAAAACATGTGCAGCCACATACATTGGACAAACCAATCGAAGAGTGAGCGCATGCATGGCAGGACATAAGAATGCAGTTAAAAAAGAAGAAAAAACTTCCTCCCTTGTCCAGCACATTAAAAAAACAGGGCACGAAATTGACTTTGAAAAAACTAAATTACTTTCCAAAACAGAAAATTTATACAGAAGAATTACTATGGAAGCAATAGAGATAGAAAAACACCCCCTCTGCATGAATAAAAGAGATGACATGTCCCGCCTACCAGAGATTTGGAAACCAGCCTTAAACAAAAAACATATCATAATCATCACCATGTCAATCCTTCAAGTAATTGTGATTCCACCAACCAATCAAATCACTAAAACATAGTCACCCAATCTATTTGCTACATTCAAACCAAATCCCCATCCCCAACATTATATGTAAGGAACAAATGGCAGTTGCAAACATTCCATATTTACAGCAGCACGAAGCTTAAAACTTCAGCCTGATGATGGTGAATGTGATTTCACCGAAACGTCGCATAGACACTCAAAATATTACACAGGGCAAAACCCGAACTCAGAACAATCTACGTGTGTGTGTGTGTGTGTGTGTGTGTGTGTGTGTGTGTGTATATATATATATGATGGTCTTGGTATATTCGGGTTTCTTCCCGTGTAGGATTTGGAAATTTCTGGCGACGTTTCGATGAGGTCCCACTCATCATCTTCAGGCTGGTGTTTCTCTCCTTGATCTCAAGTGAGCACTGCGAGACCTGAGCTGCATTCCTTCTATAAATACTGGTGGCTGGGTGTGGTTTGATGGCTCAGCAATTCCCTGCTGTGTAGAAACTTCCTGGTGAGTCAGAGGGGTAACAATTGGGGTCGTTGATGTAGCTGAGGTATGCTGATTAGTTAATGGTTGTAGATTAGGCGTGATGTCCTGAGTAGTTGGGACTTGCAGGTTACTTGATTGCTTTACAATGTGTGTCCTGAGTCTGGTTTCTGTGGCTGGGATACGTTTGAGGGCTGGTTTCCAAATGTCTGGTAAGCGAGAGGTATCATCTCGCTTGTTCATATTTTGGGGATGTTTTTCTATCTATATATATATATATATCAAATGTTTTTTTAGCTGACAACTACAGAATATAGTTGTCGGCTATAAATAAATTAACTGCCTTGAAATGGTCCTAGAGGCAAAAAGGAGCTGTGACGTTCCTTCAATATACCAGGGTGATCCGACATTAAAAAAACCCATATATATATATATGTGTGTGTGTGTCAAATGTTTTTTTAGCTATATATATATATATATACCCACTAAAACCCTCATTGTGTATTAGACAAAATAAATAAATAAAATAAATAAATAAAAATACTCCTACTACAAGCAATATCTGCTTATCACCAGCTGCCAGCAGTTTAGAAGATTGAATTTCAGTTGGCTCAAGGTTGACTCATCCTTCCATCCTCCCAATGTTGGTTAAACTGGGGACCTAGATTGTTGGGGGCAATATGCTTACTCTCTGTAAATGGCTTAGAGAAGGCTGTAAAGCACTCTAAATGCTATTGCTATTACTATTGATATCAAATATCAATGACTTTTTTTACTATGTAAGGATAGGCTCTCTTCAGGTGCTAAATAAGCATGTGATTAAAAAATAGGAGATTGGATCAGATTGATTGATGCTGAATGAATGTAGTTTGAATGCAAAAGTGAAGGATACATACAGAAGTGTTTTAAAGAGAATGTTCTTACAGAAAGAATGAATAAGGACTAAATGACAGAACAAATATATAAAGGAAAAGTAAATGATTGAAAGGAAGGTTAACACTGTGAAATATGTATATGTATGATACTCTCAGAAAGAGAATTATGAAATTTTCAAAAACAAAAGTGTGTGTGTGCGTGTGTGCGCGCGCGCGCCTTTCAAGTTTCTGGCTCAAGGCAACTGCCTTTTCTAATCTCTGCTGTTTTCTTAGTAAGGTTTTTCAGGTGTAGTTAGGGAAAAAATGACCAATATGACTAACGTAGGAATTGAACTTGAAGTCTTCTGGTTTCTAGCCTGATGCCTTAACCATAACACCAAACTGGCTGACACTGAATTAGAGTAAATCAAGCTGTCTGCAGCAAGCCACCACTGTTCCATGGATGAATACTGGGTGTATCAGAAGCTTGAAAGAAATTGTTTAATTCACAGCTGCTTCTTTCAAAGCATTATTTCAAAATTCTTCCAAAGCTAATTTCCAACGCATTATACTCAGTCAGCTGTGACACAAGATGTACTGATTCACGTTGAGTTGTTTCTAAGTTATGTTGCATCATGTCAAGAAGCCAAAAATGATTCTGCACATACATGAAGAGTTTTCTGCATGGAGAGAAGCTTTTCAGGGACAATTGCAAGGGTCAGATAAAAGTCAATCACATTGCTTCATATGGAACTTATAAACTCCGGTCCGAATTTTGCTTTTATACTGGTAATGTCTTTCAGTTTTAAATGTTTTTAAACTCAATTGCTACTCTGCATAGCATGCACTTTCTTTCTACTCAAATGCATTTTATAACACAGCAGTAGAAGCATAAGTATTCATCAAGAAAAATAAAAGACTAAACAATACCAAACTAGTAAAAAAAGCAGGCTTAAAACTGAGAGCAGCTGAGAAAATCATGGGAAACAAAATACATAGTACCATGGGAATATGTTTTAATTGAAACATTTCTACATTACTAAGTATAGAGACTGATTCATTATGAACATAGAGCTTTGTTTTTGTTTATGCTATTAGCAAATGCAACAATCTAAAAGTTTGATTTACAAATAACAAAAACAAATGCTCTTCAATCAGGAAAGATAATTATGATAAATTAATGCAACAAACAAAACAGGATTTTGAAAATTGGGAACTGTTGTATCCCGAAATGGCTACCTTGTAACTCTGTAAATAGTTTGTTCCTCTTTCCAGCGCTGTCTGAGCCCAAGCAGGAAGTCGCTCCTGATTGGCTCAGACGCGGCCGGCTCTAGCTTTGGCGGGAACCGCAAATGTATAAAAGGAGCGGTTTCTCCAGGCAGAGTCAGTCGGTACTCGCTGAATTGTCACTTTGCTTTGCTGAGCTGTCACTTGTTCTCTGAGCTGAATAAAAGTACCGATTGCTCAAAACCCTGCCTCTGGGTCTACTTCACTGGCGACGAACGGACGGAAGAACATCGCGTGCAAAAATGAACAAAGTCCAGATCGGCCAGGCTCCGGAACGCTTCAATCCCGAGAAAACGACCTGGGACGAATACATGACCACCTTCGAGATCTTCCTCGAGGCGGCGGGAATACAGGACGCCGAAGCCGATCGCAGACGGGCTATTTTCCTTAATTACTGCGGCGCAGAAATCCGTGGACTGGCCCAAACGCTCACCGAACCGGAACAAGCAAGAACCGTAGCGTGGGACGTCCTACAGGAAAAGCTAGCGAGCCACTTCAAGCCGACAAAACCGGCCATGGTTTTACGGCATCAATTTTCCATGATGGCTCAGAAGGAAACCGAGTCGATCAACCAGTTTACAACGCGGCTTCGAACGGTACTTGCCCAATGCAAGTTTAAAGACCCGGAAGCTCGCCTAACCGACGCCTTGGTTTTCGGCATGAAAAACAGCACAGTGAGGAATAAACTCCTCACCGAAGAAGAGCCGACTCTACAAACCGTGATTAAACTGGTGCAAACCGCAGAAGCAGCCGACGCAGCGGCCAGAGAATTAAAAGAGCACGGAAGGCAAGAACTCATTGCCAAAATTGACTCCGCGTCTTCCAGCGCCGTGGAATCAGACGACCTCAACCAACCAACTCACAGCGGAGACAACTGCCTCCTGGTGCAAGACCAGCCAAGACACCTGAGAGCTACTCACCCAGCCCCCTGCGCGGGCTGCCGGGGAAATCACCAGCGCCATCGATGCCCTTTCCGAGACGCTACATGCCGCCGCTGCAACCGGAGAGGCCACATCGCCATCGCTTGCAGAGCGACAACACCGGAAGACACTTTCGCCACGCCACAATACCAGCGACCACAAAACCAGACCCCCCAATCGCGAGAAAGGAGACCGTTCCGCAACTCGGGTCAACGGAACTACTCAAACGCTAACCGCGACTACTATAGAGGTAACTCTCAATTTTCCGTGAATAACACGGCAACCAAAAAGGGGGCTAAAATTGTTATCTCATTGTTACTAAATAACCAGCCTTGCTCAATGGAGCTGGATACGGGCTCTAGATATACCATCATGCCCTGGGAAAAATTTAAACTGTATATGCCTAATGTGTCTAAGGCTGACCTAAATCAAACCTCTTTGGTAATCAGAGACTTCCAAGGGGGGGTAATCTCGGTCCTGGGAACAGCTAATGTACCTATCGCATTCAAGAATGTTAAATGTACCGTTCCAATGCTTATTGTAACGGGGGCCAAGCACTCTCTTCTGGGTCTAGCGTGGATGGAACCATTGGGGATCGAAATTTCGGGTGTGTGTAATGTAAACTGTGATATTATGCCTAACTTTGTGAAAGAGTTCCCTGAAGTTTTCAGCCCCACCTTGGGCTTGTATAAGGGGCCCCCTATATCATTCTCTATTGACCCCAAGGTCCCACCGATCAGACTAAAACCTCGCAGGGTGCCCCTTCCGCTTCTCCCCAAACTAGACATACAGCTGGATAAACTCATTAGCCAAGGTATCTTGGTCCCTGTGGAACAGGGGCCATGGGAAACTCCAATAGTTACACCTCTGAAGCCAGATGGTTCTTTAAGAGTTTGCGCTGATTACAAATCGACCCTGAATAAGGCACTCCAACACCACCCCTACCCCATCCCAGTTGTGCAGCAACTTCTACACTCCCTGGGGGAGGGGAAAAGGTTCGCAAAGATCGACCTGGCGCAAGCTTACCAGCAACTTCCGGTCGATGAACAAACAGCAAACGCTCAGACAATTGTAACGCACAGGGGGGCTTTCAAATGCACGAGGTTACAGTTTGGGGTAAGCATAGCCCCAGGAATATTCCAGAGCATTATGGAACGCCTATTGTCAGGGGTGAATGGGGCCATTCCATACTTTGATGACATCTTAATTGCAGGGGAAAACCAGGAACAAGTAAACAAAAGAATAAGGGAAGTACTTAAGAGGTTGCAGGACAAAGGTTTAAGGATCAAGCCTGATAAATGTGTCTGGGGAACCAACAGTATAGAATTCCTAGGATATAAAATAGATAAGGAAGGTATCCACCCCACAACAGAGAAGCTGAGAGCAATTAGAGAAGCCCCAGAGCCACGAGATAAGAATGAGTTGCAGGCATTTTTAGGCCTCCTTAATTTTTATTCCGTTTTTTTAAAGCAGAAGGCAACAGTAGCAGAGCCTCTCCATCGTTTACTCCAGAAGGAAGCCCGCTGGACATGGGGGAAAACTGAACGTGAAGCTTTTTCTCAAATAAAGAATTTATTAACTTCTAAAAGCGTAGTAGTCCAATATAGTGCTTCGCTACCCATTAGACTCACGTGCGAGGCTTCGCCGTACGGCATAGGAGGAGTCCTAGCTCACGTTCTACCTAATAAGACAGAGGCCCCGATAGCATTTTTTTCAAGAACCATGACCAGCACAGAGAGGAATTATAGCCAGTTAGACAAGGAGGCTCTAGCATTAGTGGCAGGGGTAAAGAAGTTTCACAATTATATTTTTGGAAGAAGTTTTGAGCTAGTCACTGACCACAAGCCCCTACTAGGTCTGCTAGCCCCCAACAAGCCCACTCCACCTTTTATGTCTCCAAGACTAATCAGATGGGCTCTTTTCCTCTCAGGCTACCAATATGAGCTCACCCACAAAGGGGGAAAGGAAATTAATCACGCAGATGGCCTCAGCAGGTGCCCCATAGCAGACTTAGTGGAAGACCCTGTTCCTTCCACAGATGTGTTAATGATAGATCTCGAGGAAAACCCACTAACCACAGCAAAAGAGGTAGCTGCACACACGCAGCAAGATCAAATCCTTAAACAAGTGGTGAACTGTGTTCTTAAGGGATGGCAGAATGATGTTGTGAAACCTGAATTGTGTGATTTTAAAAACAAAAGACTTGAGTTATCGTATGTAAAGGGTTGTCTGTTGTGGGGAGATAGGGTGATCATCCCCAAAAACCTAAGGGAAAAGGTACTCAAAATGTTACATGTGGGTCATCCTGGGATTGTCAGGATGAAGAGCTTGGCAAGGGGGCATTTATGGTGGCCAGGGCTGGATGCTGATATTGAGAATTGGGTTTCAAAGTGTGACCCGTGCCAAGAGTCACGGCCTAGTCCCCCCAAAACAACTCCGGCTGAGTGGGAACAGCCTGCTGGCCCTTGGTCTAGAATCCACATTGACTTTGCTGGCCCGGTGGGGTCCCAGTATTTTTTAATAGCGGTTGATGCCTTCTCCAAATGGGTGGAAATAATAGCAATGAACAATATAACCACAAGTGCCACCATCAAGGTATTGAGTAGACTGTTTGCATCCCATGGTTGCCCAGATATCTTAGTGTCTGACAATGGGCCTCAGCTAACAGCCAGGCAATTCGAATTGTTCTTAGATGGCCTAGGGGTCAGGCATGCCCTCATCTCACCTTATTCGCCCTGGGCTAACGGATTGGCAGAACGTTACGTTCGGGTGGCAAAGGAGGCATTGCGCAGGTCAGGCCCTGGGGATGTGCAACAAAACTTGGACCAATTCTTACTAACCCAGCACATTACCCCTAACTCACACACACATGTAAGCCCTGCAGAGTTATTGATGGGAAGAAAGTTGAGGTCACCACTAGACAGGTTAAACCCAAGGTTCTGTGTTAATAATAACCAAATGTGTGTAAAACCTGAAAGAGAAATGTATTTGGGACAAAATGTATATGTAAAAAGCTTTGATGGAAATGTAAACTGGATGAAAGGAATTGTTGTTAAGCAAAATGCACCCAAGACTTATATTGTAAAACTGGAGGATGGTCGTTTGTGGAAACGACACATAGACCACATTCGAAAGCGAGCAGAAAATCAATTGCCACAAACCGCTGACATGAACTCTCCCCCTTCAACAGACTTTAGTACATTGCCCGAGCTAAGAAACACGCAAAGAGACTTATCGGGCCAGGGGGAACCATCCAGCGACGCCGAGCCATCCTCGTCCTCCGAAGCCTTCGTTGGGCCCGCCAGGCCAAGTCCGCCGCGCCGGGAGGACAGCGGCGAGCCATCCTCCACAGTCGGTGGCGAAGGAGAAATAGAACTGCGCAGGTCAGCGCGAGCTCCTCGGAGGCCCCACCGATTGGACGACTTTGTCACATGGCTTTCTTGATGGATGTGTCCAACTATGAGGGGAGGGGTGTTGTATCCCGAAATGGCTACCTTGTAACTCTGTAAATAGTTTGTTCCTCTTTCCAGCGCTGTCTGAGCCCAAGCAGGAAGTCGCTCCTGATTGGCTCAGACGCGGCCGGCTCTAGCTTTGGCGGGAACCGCAAATGTATAAAAGGAGCGGTTTCTCCAGGCAGAGTCAGTCGGTACTCGCTGAATTGTCACTTTGCTTTGCTGAGCTGTCACTTGTTCTCTGAGCTGAATAAAAGTACCGATTGCTCAAAACCCTGCCTCTGGGTCTACTTCAGGAACATCTACAACTCTCCCTATTAGGCCAGATCGCTGTAATAAAAATGAGCATATTACCCAAATTCTTATACCTACTCCAAATAGCCCCCATTAAATTAGATACCAATTTTTTTAGTGAATTGGATAGAAATGTTACCAAATTTATATGGCAAAATAAGAAACCAAGGATTAAAATTTCAAGCCAACAGGAGAACAACAGCAGAGGCGGCCTAGGGCTCTCAGACTGGAAACTATATTTTAAAGCAACTGGATAAAAGAATGGATAGATTTATCCAACAAACGAGTACTAACACAAGAAGGTCATGAATTACAAATGGAATGGCATGCATATCTTTGGAGGGATGGCTCAAAACTACACACTAACTTCAACCAACATTTAATTAGGAGGTCACTTATAGAAACATGACAGGAAATCAAAAAGGAAAATTATATAAAAATTCCGAGATAGTTATTGACAATGAGAGCAATTATTTATCCTAATTTGATTGACCCAAGTAAACTTATAAAATGTAGCAATATACTGGACCCATCTGAAGAGTTAAAAAGTAGAAAAGAATAAGATCAACAAAACATAAAAATTGATTGGTAGCTATTTATTCAAATTAAATCAAGATAAATAAAGACAGTTAAGGAATTACTTTCTAATTCTAATGCAGATTTCTGAAAATAATGAAGTATTTATTCTGACGTAAAAACTGTTGCAGACATATAAGATTCTGAAGCCATTTTCAGCAGCACAGTGAACAGAGAGTTTATTCTACAATTTTTAGAAATGTTTCCTAAGAAGTCTAATTTCTGATAATATTTTGTTCTGTTTTGAAGAAGTGAATTGATCTGATACAGTGAAACTTATAACCTTGAGGTAAAATATCACAGGGAAACAGCAGTATTAATCAATAAAGCAGTCATTGGACTAAGTAAGGATTTAATAAGGATAGATGTACTAAAGGAAAACATTAATTTAACCCAAAATGTATCATAAAATAACCAACCCGTTTATTTAAACTGGTACTTGTAGACTATTCTGGAATCAGAGCTGAGAAGTATATTTTAAAAGATAGAAGGAGGCAAAAGAAAGAAGTGGAAATAGAATGGAAATTGCATTTGTTTAATGTTTTATTAACCAGCAATAATAATAATAATAATAATAATAATAATAATAATAATAATAATAATAATAATTATTATTATTATTATTATTATTATTATTATTATTATTATTATTATTATTATTATTATTTATTGGATTTGTATGCCAACCCTCTCCGTAGACTCAGGGCGGCTAACAACAATAATAAAAACAGCATGTAACAATCCAATAATAAAACAACTAAAAATCCTTATTATAAAACCAAACATACACACAGACATACCATGCATAACTTGTAATGGCCTAGGGGGAAGGAATATCTCAACTCCCCCATGTCTGGCCATATAAATGAGTCTTGAGTAGTTTACGAAAGACAGGGAGGGTGGGGGCAATTCTAATCTCCGGGGGAAGTTGTTTCCAGAGGGCTGGGGCCGCCACAGAGAAGGTTCTTCCCCTGGGGCCCGCCAAACAACATTGTTTAGTCGACAGGACCCGGAGAAGGCCAACTCTGTGGGACCTTATCGGTCGCTGGGATTCGTGTGGTAGCAGGCGGTTCCGGAGGTAGTCTGGTCCAATGCCATGTAGGGCTTTAAAGGTCATGACCAACACTTTGAATTGTGACCGGAAACTGATCAGCAACCAATGTAAGCCACGGAGTGTTGAAGAAACATGGGCGAATCTTGGAAGCCCCACGATGGCTCTCGCGGCTGCATTCTGCACAATCTGAAGTTTCCGGACACTTTTCAAAGGTAGCCCCATGTAGAGAGCATTGCAGTAATCAAACCTCGAGGTGATGAGGGCATGAGTGACTGTGAGCAGTGACTCCCTGTCCAAATAGAGCTGCAACTGGTTATTAAATTAAAATAATTAAAGAAATTAAAGAAATATTGCATGATTACATCCTTGTCAATAACTTTCCCTTTGTCCCATTAAACATTATAAAAATGTGTTTAAAATATTAAATTTTTAAAAAGAAAGCAAGATATATCCAAAAATTATTATCCTCTGCCTAAAATGTGGAAAATCTATCTTCAAAGTCCATTACAACTTCATCTGAATCCAGCCCATTTCCTTTATCCGTGCATTCTCCCATAACATAGCTCATCTATTCAAGAAGATAGGCATATTTTGAAATAGCACATTCACAATTTCTTTACATCCATCACATACAGTATCAATCTATGTTTTTCTTCCATTCCAAATACATGTATGCATCATCTCCTATTATATACAGAGTGAATAAAGAATCTCTGAATTTTTAAAAAAAACTGAGTCAGATTTAAAAGAACCCTCAAAATCACTTGACTCCTGGACATGAAGGACTTTTTTCAAATCTCCCTATAAGGGTTGGAAAGATGCTTAATTCTGGGGTGGGGAAAAATGAAAGATATAAAACTGAAATGTGAAACTTACAAATCTATAACAGTTCTTGTTATAGTTTCTAGCCCAGTGATGGTGAACCTTTTTTTGGTTCCTCTACAAAAGGGGGTTTGTGGGTATACAATTATACCTCTACTTACAAACATAATTCGTTCCATGACCAGGTTCTTAAGTAGAAAGGTTTGTAAGAAGAAGCAATTTTCCCCATAGGAATCAATGTAAAAGTAAATAATGTGTGTGATTAGGGAAACCACAGGGAGAGTGGAGTCTTGTTTCCTCCCAGGAGATTCCTAGAGAGGCCCCAAAGTGGCTTATCCCTGCCTTTTCCTGTCCTGTTTCCCCCCAGCAGAGTCCTAGAGAGGCCCCACGGAGGCTTCTCCCTGCCTTTCCCGGTTACAGTGTCCTCCCAGGAGATTCTCAGAGAGGCCCCAAAGTGGCTTATCCCTGCCTTTTCCTGTCCTGTTTCCCCCCAGCAGAGTCCTAGAGAGGCCCCACAGAGGCTTCTCCCTTCCTTTTCTGGTTACAGTTTTGGAGGCTTGGGTTTGTAAATGGAAAATGTTTCTTGAGAAGAGGCAAAAAAATCTTTAACACACAGTTCTTATCTACAAAAGTTTGTAAGTTCATAGGTAAAGGTACCACTGTACTAGCGTGCAAGCAAGTTTATCCAAGATAATGCAAACTAATAGAAAAAAGGAAGAAAAAAATAAAAAGAAGTCCAAGAAAAAGTAAATGTTGCAAAAAAAAAGTATAAAGGTGGAAACAAAAGATAAAAAGTAGTTTCTAATATTCTTCACAAATGTTATAGGTACAAATATACCAAAGACAAATTCCTTGAGTGTCCAATCACACTTGACCAATAAAGAATTCTATTCTATTCTATGTATTTTAACCACTCTATCTAAAGTTAAATTATGCTACTCTTCTTTCTACCGGTATCATCTCTCCTATTTTATTATCAAAACCATAAATCATAATTCTGGTTGTTGGGTGGGTTTTTTTTTTCCATTTTTAAGCAAAAGAACAAACCATAAGAGGATCCTAGTCACGAATAAATGTATATAATGTCATTTCTCTAGCTTCATGCTTAATGATGATATATTTTTCCTAAAAATTGTGTCTTGGCTCCTTCCCTTGAGCTGTCTTGATTTGTTTGTTTGCTTGCACTAAATTTGCTCATGCTTGCTGTTACCTTCTGGCAGACTAACACCTGAAAGGATTATCTCTTCTTCCTTTATGTGTTTTCTCCCTAGGCAGTCTTGCTGGCAGAGTTTTCTAATATTCTGTATCTCAAGATTATATTAGACACTCCCCCCACATAATTTAGCAACTGAAGATAGTAGAAGCAATAAATATTTGATTAACATAACAATGTAGATATATATAGTCAGTGGCTTTTGTATTCCTGAACATTTTCAGTTTTCCTCTTTGAATATTCTTATCAACAGTATAATGCAGAAATCAGTTTATAGTCAAAGAGAACAAAGCATCAATACTCGTAATGGTTTTTAATTCGAAATTGAATTCATTCAGAGGAGTGTGTGTGTGGTGTAAAATCTGTTAATGTTAAGAGTTTGTGTACTATCCTAATATGTTTTTAATGTGCTTGGGCAAACTACAAGGAACCAACAGCAACAGAAAATGATAAATACCATTACTTGGAACGTCCAGATATAATTTGCATATCATGATCACTGTTGCTTCTTGCCAGGCATCTATAATGGGAAATGACTTTGAGGTGAATTAATCCTCTTCTTTGTACTGAGTCCCTCCCATTTTAATTCATTAACCCTTCTGGGGGAAGCACATGACATACATATAAAACAGGATACATATCTGTATATACCAATAATGTCAGTATTTTAGATGGATGGAGAAGGGAGTAGTAATCTACCCTCAGGGAATAAAGACTGTATTAGATATGTCAATAGCTAAGTCTATCTGCTTGATAAAACAGTTGTTGTGGATTCTGACAGGAAGGTCTGACACTGACAACTTCATTCATGAGTAATAGTCAATATCAAAATAATGGCTTTCATAATGGAGTAGGGCAGACTATTGATAATTGAATAAACTTTTTTTTATAATGTACTTGTCATGATGTGAGAAGCATTATGAATTATTCATTACTGCACAGAATGAAAAAAAGTGCAATGTACCTTGCTGTGTAAGACCGGATTGGACCAATATTCCAGATTTTTAAATTATTTTATTTTGTGTTGTTCTGAAAAGCTGTTAATAAGGTTAATAAAAATAGAAGATTTTGAAAGCTATTTGTCTGCATTATATAGTCTGGGAGCTTTAGGTGCTGTCCAAGATTCCTAATGTGATGATAAAATTGTAATTTTAATGCAATAGAAAGGAGAAATGTTACCTATATATATACATATTTTCACATAGTTCCCTTTTAGCATAAGCGACATTATACAGAGCACTTAAAAGGAGTGAAAAAGAATGAACTGAAAAGATTATAGATGGAGGATAAATAAAAATAAAATTAACCAAATAATAATAATAATTTAATTAAACATACATGCTGCCAAGATTCTCAATAAGTTTGAATGGCTCAAAGTAATAAAGAAGTTACAATGAAATCAATAAAATATAAAGGTAATAGATGGCAATTGCAATCTGAAGAAATTTCATTTATCTATTAATTTATTACAATGTGGAAGAAATAACTGTAAAACTTTCCTTAGACATATCCAGAACATGAAGTCATACCTGTCAGGTATTTCATCGGTACAATTCAGTTCACATAGAAGTTATTTCTTCAAATTAGATGGTTCCAGTCAAGGAAACTAGAACCAGACATCTAGATTGGGCATATATGGTCTTTTGAAATTGTTAGGGAGGGAATTGTCATTTTTCAAGGCTAGAACTCAATCTTAACAGTAACAATACAACCATTATTTTTTTTAAAAAATACTCCCCTCATATTCTCTTTCCTTAGAATATAAGAAACAAATGGAAAAAGAGGAGACTTTACACTGAATATATGATTCTACAGTAAAAGATGAACACAACATTCACTCATATTCCTTGGCCAATGTATAGATATCCATACTCTGCTTTCCCCTAAAAGTATGCAAATGGAAGTCTTTTCCTCAAATTAAATTGGAATTAAAATGGTTAAAAGTAGCATTAAAAGAGGGAGCCTAAAGAAAATCTTCACGTTCTTATCTTATCAGCTCAAATGTGTTAATATTCACAGCAATTCTGCAGAGCCTAAATCTAGAAATTTCTCTATATAAAACTGATTTTACTACCTTTGGGTTCCGTTAGAATATGAGAGTGATCTCACTGATGATCCTAAATCTAAATCTAAATCCTAAATCTAATTACTGTTAGGGACACTTTCCCAGAACTTCAGTATCATAAAATGAAATATCTCATTCTTCTATTCTAGGTTTTTTAATTTGTCAAGCATAAATATTGACATAACAACCTATAGGCTTATAATAATCACAAAGATTCCCCACACGTGTTGGTGGTTTGTTGGTTTGTTGGTTGGTTGATTTATACTTCTTAGACGCCCAGTCCCAAAGGACTCAGGGTGGTTTATCTGCCTCTTTACTAAACTGTTGAATCAAATAAAATTTTGTCCTGTATAAATATCTGCTTTTGATGGTATCCCTTCTGATCTGAAATAAAAATAAAGACTTTTGGCTAAAGTGTGGTTTGAATCAGACATGCACCATGATTTAATAGCTTATTTTTGAGACTGGTGAACTAACTCCAAACTGTGATTCCTTGCTTTTGATATCTATTTCTTTCACTTAACGACAGCTTAAGATTACTTCAGAGCCAAACTTTTCAAAAACTTTGTGACAAAACAGTACTTCTAAACAGCTTCCTAAATGACCAAATAATTTCTTCATGGTGATGAAAACGACAGGATAAAGTAGCATCATGTAAGATTTATCTGAGTTGCAACATCATTGTACAGCCAGAACCCCAGAGTAACAATAAACCTTAATTTATTCATTTAAATATATATATATATATGAGTTTTATTCCTCACCTAATCACTGAGAACACTCATGCATATAAGACTACAAAGCCAAGCCCGTGTTTTTTCAGGTGTGTGGGGGGGGGGGACAACAAATGGAACAAACTCCCCTAAGGAGTGAACACATTCTAGTGTCTAAAGAAATAGAAGTTCAAAAGCAACCAGTAAAAATGTCTATAAAGTCTCTTGCATTCAAGTGCCTTTTAGAAGATCAAAGAATTTGTTATTTGCAGACAATTATCCCTTTCATTACATAGCAGCCGCAGGCTATGTTATCCTCAAGGTAATGGCAAAAGTAAGATGGCTCTTTGAATGGCAAAGGACATTCTACAAAGCTGGGATTTATTTTCATTTCTGCTCAATTACACAGCATTAACAGGAAATTGCCGTAAAAGGACAGACAGGTAGGGCTTCTGAAGATGGCTAAATGCAGAATATAGACATGCTGATGTCAAAGAACAAATGAAAAATCTGAAGAATTAATCATGTCCTGAACCCAAAAGGAACACAAGCAGGAATCCATACACTTTGACTATAGCAACAATTACCAACAAAGAAATGCTCCTTTGCAATCTGGACTATGGAGGTATAAATGTGTATTCTAACTCAATAATATGGGCCAAAAGTAAATATAATTAAGTGGAAATCAATCTGTTTTATATTTAATTCCCAACAATAAAGAAAGAAATAGGGGAAGATTAGAAGGAATGTCAAATTAGGGATAGACTTTAGAAAACAGATGGCTGTTAAGAAATAATGGAGACAGAATCTATATTCATTGAATGTGTTCAGCGTTCAATTTATAGAGGAACATAAGGAGCTTCTAGTGGGTAAGGCAGAAGACTAGAAACCAAGAGATTGTGAGTTAGCAAATGAAAGCTGGTTGAGTGACTGAGCCTACAATATCATGCTTGAGTGATAAGCTAGTTGGTCAATTCCTGTTGAAATCGAATGGAGCAACACTTGTTTGTTTTTGAAAAGTGAATTCTGCATATGTAGAACTCTAGGAAGAAAATTATATATGATTCAAAGTACTTAATTCTAGGCTTTTTTATTTATACTGGCTCTCCAGATGCTAAAACAGAAATCCTTTCCAATTTTGTGCAGTAGTAGCCAGAGGTATTCCCAAGGCGGCAGATGGGCCTGATGATGAGGTCTCAGGTCTCTATCCGTAGATGGATGCCCAACGCACATCCATCCTATTGAGACGATCTAAAATCATAGAAAGAGAACTGGCAGGAACAGATGACTCATGTTCAGGAGATCCCCTAGGCCCACATTCGACTCTACCAGGTGGGGCCTGCCTTGCTCCCTCCACCTGTCTTGCCTTAACCATTGGTGCAGGGGCCTTCTTCTTAGGAACCATCCCAATGCAGGTGCAATATGCAATAGAGAGTTCACCCCGGATACGAAAGTAATTAAACTGGAATCTAATGAATTGGTATTGGTTTTATTTATCTCTATTTATCTCTATTTATCAAAGTATTTATCTATCTATCTATCCATCTATCTATTTATTATTTAATGTTGTGGTTAGCTCTGGCCCAGCTCCTGCCCCAAGGAATGTGAAGGTGGATGTGGGGGAAACATTCACATGCCATAGGCCTGTTTTACTCCCGATAGAATCTGCTGATGAAGTCTCCTCTGACCAAGGAAGTGTGAGTGACAGGGAAGAGGGGAGTTTGGCAGACAGCCCAGGAGGAGATCAATCTTCCTTATCATCCCTGGATTCTGAACAAGAACCTATGACAGACCCATGCATGCGGAGAGTGGTGCATAGGAGAGAACAACGTAAGGATTATTACAGGAGATAAGTGAGGCCACCTGTGATTGGGTGGGGCTGCTGTAATTAGTGCTACAGATAAAAAGAGCAGTGTGCTGATTTAGCCTTGTGGAAGTTTATCTGAGTCATAGTTCGTCAAGATCGTGGTTTTGCTCTTTCTCTGTTCAAGACTGTGTGTGGTCTTTCTGGACTTTGGAATTTGGAATCAATTTCCCAGTTACTGGGTGGAAAATTGGCTTGCATTTAACCTGTGCCTTGTGTGTACCAGAAAATCCCTTTGACATTTAAAAAGGGAGTTTTTTCTGCTTTTCTGTTGATAAAGACTTTTGGTTTTCCTTCTATCGTGTGGTGTGTGTCTTTCTGGACTAATTACCCTGTAATTATGGGCAGTTGAGACATGCCGGCAGAACATTTAATTATTATTATTTTTTTAAAAAATGGGTTGCCGGCCCAAGCAAGGCCTAAAAACACCCCTGTTATCTAATATCCCTGGCAAGTAAGGAAGGGGGGGGGATGGTGAATCCAGAACGGCCAGAAAAGCTGACAAATAGTCCTTGCCCTGAGTCTTGGGCTACTTAAAATAGCCTCCATGAAGCCAGCCAAGCTGTGTAGCCACCAGACCAGAGTATACCCAGGGTTCTGTGATCCTAACTATTTCGTGGGCCCTCAGGGGACACTACTGCACTGGCCCCCAAACTAGCACTGGGCCTCCCAGGTGACTACAAGCCATCTTCCCTCAAGGCAAAGCAAGCAAAAAAGGAGTGACAGCTGTCACTCGTAGCCCTCAGCCCCCCATAGATATGACCAATCAAAGCCCGACACTAAACAAACCAAGCATGGCCTATAACTAGGCCGTGCCTCATAAAAATGCTGCCGAGCAAACACTCCAGGTGTTCACAGTTTGGATGGACAGGCATGAAAAGGAGGAAGCCCAGGATACCTGGGACCACCCATGCCCAAAAAAAGCTGCACACACTGGTGTGTGATCAAAGAGCAGCGGTCTTGCAATGACAGCAAGACCGCCACCTCCACCAATGGTGCAAGTGCCGAAGCCACATTTTCCTAGCTCTGGCGCAACTTTTGGACGGCAGGTAAGTCCATCAGCCATGCAAATCTGAGAGGACTTTCTGCCTTAGAAGTAGATGTTCTCTAGCACTTCACTGACTTATTCTTAGACATTTTGGGGTTAACTTACAATATGATGTAAAACTACAAGGCTTGAAACCGTATGTTATGCAATTCGAAAGCAGTGAACACTTCTGAATCTTATTCAACACATGAAAACAGCATACTCACCTAATTTCATATTTTTTTATTTTAGTTTTCATGGCCAGGTGGGAAAAAAGCCAAATTCGCGACTAAGATACTATGATTTTAAGGTGGGGGAGGTTGCCACTTTTTAATCTGAAAGATTTTTATTTCTCAAGGGCTCAAAAATGGTTTAAAACTGATTATCTGTCATATTCACTTCTGGTGACCTCAAAATGCTGAGAACAGGCAGTGCGAACAAGTCATTGCTGCAATCAGCTAACAATGTGACGGTGCAAAAAATGGTGTTCAGTCCATGCCCTGGCCTCTTAGATGTCACAGCTTCTATAGTAATAACATTCTCTTGCTTTTATTCCAGACAAGAGGTAAACAATATTTATTGTTAGTACATTTTTGGTAGCTGTTATGTGCCATTTGAAAAAAGTAAAAATTCTGAAGCTGTTTTCAGGGAAAGCTATCCAGCTACAAATGTGCCAATCCAAAATAGATATTATTTTATTTGTATTTTATTTTATTTATTTATTTTGTCCAATACACAATGAGGGTTTTAGTGGGTATATATATATATATACATAGTAAAATACATGATGAAGGTTATAGAGGAGATACTCATAGTAAAATATATGTATGAAAGAATAGAAAAGAAGATATAGTAATAGAACATATCAATGAAAGAATAGAAGAAGAGATATAGGAATAGAAGAAAGGTATAGGAGATATAGGAGAGCAATAGGACAGGGGACAGAAGGCACTCTAGTGCACTTGTACTTGCCCCTTACTGACCTCTTAGGAATCTGGATAGGTCAACCGTAGATAATCTAAGGGTAAAGTGTTGGGGGTTTGGGGATGACACTACGGAGTCCGGTAATGAGTTCCACGCTTCAACAACTCAGTGACTGAAGTCATATTTTTTACAGTCAAGTTTGGAGCGGTTAATATTAAGTTTAAATCTGTTGTGTGCTCTTGTTTTGCTGTGGTTGAAGCTGAAGTAGTCACCGACAGGCAGGACATTACAACATATGATCTTGTGGGCAATACTTAAATCTTGTTTAAGGCATCTTAGTTCTAGGTTTTCTAGGCCCAGGATTGAAAGTCTAGTCTCGTAGGGTATTCTGTTTCGAGTGGAGGAGTGAAGGGCTCTTCTGGTGAAGTATCTTTGGACATTTTCAAGGGTGTTGATGTCTGAGATGCAATATTGTGCCCGTAGATTCAACAGAGGAATGAGGCAAGAAGAGAAAAATATGAGGAGAAGAAAATGTGTGCTCAGCTGCAAGGCATGACAAATGTCATCTGCCAAGTATTTGCTAATTACAAAGGAAGTATATTGAGAACTAATTTCCATTCAATATGCTAACATGTGAATATGCTAAAGAATATAAGGCAAGTAAGGAACAAGGTCATTGAGCTCTGAATAATGTTCTTTCTTTCTTTTTGGGTTCTAAGTATAGATAGTCATCATGTAAGTATAGATAGTCATCATCATCCCATTTGGGATTAGTAACTAGTTATTTATTTATTTTTATTTATTCATTTGTCCAATACACAATACATATGGAAGAGAATAGACATGAAGTAATATATATAAAGATAATATGTAAAAATAGAGGAGAAGATATATGAAAGGAAGAAAATATATATGATATATGAGGTAAAGGAAAGACAATTGGACAGGGGACGAAAGGCTCACTAGTGCACTTATGTACACCCCTTACTGACCTCTTAGGAACCTGGAGAGGTCAATCATGGATAGTCTATGGGAGAAAAGTTGGGGGTTAGGGGTTGACACTATTTAGTCTGGTAATGAGTTCCACGCTTTAACAACTCGACTGTTAAAGTCATATTTTTTACAGTCAAGTTTGGAGCAGTTAATATTAAGTTTGAATCTGTTGCGTGCCCTTGTGTTGTTGCGGTTGAAGCTGAAGTAGTCATTGACCGGTAGGATGTTGCAGCATATGATCTTGTGGGCAATCAAGAAAGTGGCCTTCTTTCAGCTCTATAAAAAGAGTTATCCTTTTGAATTTACTGAAACTGAATGAACTATTCAATGCTACAATTCTATCAATTTTAGTGAATTTAACTTATTTTTGCCTTCCTTGCAATACAAACATTTCTTTTGTTGTTAATACCAATTCAGCATTTAAAGACATTGTGGCATGTCTTAATCTCTGGTGGCAAAAAAATAAAAATAAAAAGTATGCATTAAATTATGCTTCTAACTTCAGCTATTCAAGAAATCTCCTGTAGTGATAAGATCCAAAATACGACTTATTAAATTATATTAATATGTAATTCTAAATATATGATGTGGCACAACTTCTTATTTTTATTTTCTTTAGAGCAAAACATTGAAGGTAAATCTCAATCAGGGCTATTATAACCATATCTCCATTTGATTGATTGATTGATTGATTGATTGATTGATTCATTCATTCATTCATTCATTTATTGTTAGAGTTGAAAGGGACCATGAAGGCCATCGAGTTCAACCTTCTGCCCAAGCAGGAACCCTATAGTACACCAGTCAAGTGGTAGTTCAATCTTCTCTTAAAAATGTCCAGAGTGTTGGAGTTCACAAGTTGGGCTACAGATTAGAAAGCTTCATGTAGTTTGTTTGGCACAGATATTTAGAAGCATATTCCACGTGGGCAGGGCATTCGGCCGAAAACAAGATGGCGGCCGCCATCGGAAGGGTCCGAGTCTGCCCGGCCCTTCCGCAACAGCGCCGTGGGGCCGGTAAGTCAGCCGGCGATATTTTGTAAAAGAGAATTGGATTAAGTGTAGAAAACCTATGAAAGAAACACCAATTGAGAAGAGCTTTTCCCAATTGTAATCTCAATCTGAATTTAATGTTAGTGAATTCCCAAGTAACCTACCACATTCACAGACATAAAATGCCAGTCAAACTAAACATAGAATTGTAATGAAATCTTTCTATTGCAGTTGAAAGCCCATGGCTCAGCTTGACTTAAATATTTATAGTGTTTGACTGAAAAGCCTTGAAGAAATAAGTCTTCCCTGCTTTTCTATTTTTTTAAGGCTGTTGTTGCCTGAACTATTGCACTGCTTATCCCCTTATTAAATATGTGCATGTTGCACAAGGGATTAATTTGATCCAATTACCTTTTGAAACATTACTTGTTATCGCCAACCAATCTCCAGTCAATGTAGTATTACAAAAGCTTCCTCCGATGTGATGCTGTAATCTTATTCTTAGTATAAATCTATCTAATCAATATAAACTGGAACTTAATCATGTTATCCGCATAGAAAACCCCCATCCCTCTTTATATTTTACAAATAATTAAGTCATAGCTCCTAAGACCTTCTTAATGTCATGGTTTCTTCATCTCTCTCTTTCTCTCTCCTAATCCATCAGGAATTCCCTTTTCTGTATTTTGGTTATAAGTATCAGACAAAAGCAAGAGTGCTGCAGAATTAGCAAAACTGTGTGCACCTGGCATAAAAAACATAATATATTTCCTCCCTTTGGATGCACACCAAATGCTCTTGCATCTTACTCCAATAAACTTGAGGACATTAGAGGTTTGCGCACAAGTTCCTTCCCTTGATCATCATCAAGCTATGACGTCTATGCTATATGATCCTCCCACTACCCAATGCACATTAAGAGGAAATTCCAAAATTGTAAAGTGCTTTGTATGTGTGTGTGTTTCTTCCTGATAGCAATCCAAAAGCTATTTTCCAAATTAGAGGCTAATCATCAGTTAAACAAACGGTTAAAAAATAATCTTCAAGCTATCGACCACTGACCTAGAGAAATGAACGGTTTTGATCTAGTAATTAAGTCATGCGGTTAAATACAGTGAGTTCTCGTTCTGCCTTAGGCGTGAAAGTTGCTTTGGGACAGTTGCTGTCTGTCAACCAATATGTCAGGTGGCAAGCCAGTTAGTCAATTCCTGTCCCAATCAATGGATTAATGGTTGGATAATCTGAAAATGGGGAAAAGCAGAATATGCATTTATGAGAAAATGCTAAGAAAAAAATATAAAGAAATGAGCTAGAGTTTGAGAAAGCAATCTATATTTGTAATGGGCAACCTATTATTTCTAGGCCAGAGAGAAAAATCTGTGGACCATTGAGAAACAGGTATCCCAAAATCTATGTACAATGCTTGGTTAGGAATCAGGTTTTGCAAAGCGAAAGGGGAGGAAGGTGGGAGAGGAATTTGCTAATACAATTATTACCAATTATATTGTTGAGAATGGAATACTTTCTACCTTTCAGAACTGCACTTCAACAAAACTAAATGATTTTCCAGAGGCACAGGACAAATATTAAAATCAAACTGCAATGAATTCACCAAAATGTACAAATGAGACCTGTTCAGATTCAGTAAGTTATAGACTTTTTAAAAAATTGCTTAAATCACTTTTCTTTTGAAGAATCCTGTTTCGATTTCTATAACATATCTCTCTACATACTTACCTGTCTTTCTTCTTATCACTCTCCCTATCTCCCTATTTACCTACATACCTACCAATCAGATAAGCCTAATTAGTAATGTTAAGATTTTTTAAAAGTTTCAAAGTTTTTGTCTTAATTTCACAGTCAACACCATAACAGAACTAAAAAAATGGAATGCGATTAAGAAACTTAGTCATTTGTAATAAAATTATGTTAGCTACTACTTGATGAGATTACTTTAGAAGTAAGGCTTTGAAGCCTGCCACAGGTCTTAAAAATAAAATTGCTTGAGTAGTTGAGGAGAACTGTATTAAAATGCAAATTTCCAGCTGTTAATATTTTTTCAAAAACCAATAATCCCTCAAGGCCACCAATATGTCAAAATACTTAATGGAAAAATATCCCTTAGGCAGAATGGCCTTTCTAAGTTGACTTTTGATTAAACTTAAAATACTATATAGCAGAAAACTTAAATTCAGATGGGGGTATAAATATAGTGCTGGACTAAAATGTCATCCAGAATGCAACTGATGGTGCACTTTTAAGGCCACTAATTTTTAAGTAATTTTCCACTCTCTTTGAGGATTAGCCAACAATAGAAGCATAGGTATATACCACATACTTTTAAATAGAGCATGGAGACATACTTTTAAATAGAGCATGGAGAAACCAAGTTCATCGGCTAAAAGAAATATTTTAAAACATAAGAAAGCTATAAATATTGTGCAAAGATTTGTCTAGATTATATAGTGCACAAATTTCTAAACTTACCTATAGGTATTTATGGGTAAACAAAGGAAAATCCTTACAGGCAGCATTTACAGATTAGACCATATTTGAAGCTAATTCGTTTTGCATTATTTTGTTATCTTTATGCATAATATATATATTTTATATTCTCATATATCTTGTTATATTTTATATTCATTAAGTGTAGAATCCTTGTCTGATAATTCCGATAACTCAGTAATTACTAGCACTTAAAAAGAAATGAAAGGAATAAATTAAGTAATATTCAGGGCAAAAGTTAAGATAAAAATATTACAAAATAAATTAAATTGAATTCAGGCTAAATTAGTTAGGCTTAGTTGAAATCAGTGACACTTCATATTTCATGCTGATTCAATATGGCATGAATGAATCTGGTTTTTAAATGCAATTCTAATAAATAATATCAAATATGTGCCATTTATAGAGTGGTAGAAGAAAGCAGGTTGTTTCTATCAGCTGAAACCTCTTTCTGTTAATTAAAAGTAATAAAATCAAACATTTTATTGCTCTCCTATATTTTTTTATTGCTCTCCTATATCTCCTATACCTTTCTTCTATTCCTATATCTCTTCTATTCTTTCATTGATATGTTTTATTCCTATATCTTCTCTTCTATTCTTTCTTAGATGTATTTTACTATGAGTATATCCTCTATAACCTTCATTATGTATTTTACTGTGTGTATACCCACTAAAACCCTCATTGTGTAGGGGACAAAATCAATCAATAAATTTCCAAATACTTTCTTCTCCTTTTAATATATTTAATATATTTCAGAAAACAATAAGTTCTTTTAATTTCTAATCTAATATCACTCAGATTTGAAAGAAAGTAAACATTTAGTAAAAGTGATACAAAAATAATCAGATTCCTTACAAATTTTCAATTATATTAGAACCAAGGTATACCTTTCCACTTAATTTGCTGATACTGAATAAATGAATTTCAGCTAGCCATAATAACGATAGGGGCACCTAGCCATTCTGGGGAATAACAGGCAAGTAATAGGTGTATGACAGGACATTTCAATACAACTGATATAGTTTCATTATATATATGATTATTAAGAATCTCTGCCATGCAAAAATATTTTGGTTCTTAACTGGCCACTGATTAGATAAATAATTTAATTAAACATCAAAAACTTCTAGGAGGCCTGATCTTTTCTGTTCCAAACTTTCATCTTCAAATATGGGAATGAAATTCATGGAATCGTAGTCATTTTTAGCAAATCAGCCTTCTGTGTTCCACCAATCATACCTTATCAAACATGTGAAAATTGCCTTTGAATCCATATCTTGTAGCATATGTACCTGAAGCTGTATTTTTCATTGTAGTTTCAACCAAATTTTTAGACCATAATTTCTAAAATCCGATGAAACTTTTATACTATAAAGTCAGTCTAAGTTCCAATCAGTTTGAAATTATATCAACAGTAAATCAACACAAGGTTAAGTGTCAAATGTCTGTGAACACATATCCCTATTGAATAATGTATAGGCTGATGTTGATTCAATTGCAATATGGATAATATTTATTATTCTTTGCGAAAAAGAGTGTTAGATGGTTTCTTTTATGCCTATCAGAAGGAATGCACAGTAAAAATCCTGCATAATTCAAGCACTTGAATCCCTATATATAAAGTGCCCCATTTAATTTACTATCGCCAAAAGAAGAAGGGAAAAAAATCCCTTTGCTAGAATCAGGACCAAATTAGCTAAAGAAGCTCCAAGAAATTAAAAGGTATAATAGAAAATCAAAACACTTCTACTGAATATTTTTAGACATGTAGCATCTCATTAACGTGACTAATCCTTCACTTAATTAACTAAATAGAAGAAAACCAATCTTCTCAGCTAATGGCTAATGGCAGGCAACATGCATACTGCTGTTCTATTTATAGCCTATATATTTTATAGTTATAAGCATGCTTCATTTAGTTGAAAAAGAGACCATGATCTGGTATTTAGCAACTGAACTGATGGAATGGGCTTTGCTTTCCACAGAAGCACTTCAAAGTTCCCCCACCTGCTGTAAAAATGCTATTTACAAATCAGAAGATGCTCTAGTATCTGCTAGACCCACTATAATTTATTTATTTATTTATTTATTCGATTTTTTTTTAAAAAAATGCCGCCTTTCTCCTTAAACTCAGGGCTGCTTGCAACATATTAGCACTTTTTAACAGAGCCAGCATATTACCCTCACAATCCACATCCTCATTTTACCCACCTCAGAAGGATGGAAGGCTGAGTCAACCTTGAGCCAGTGATGAGATTTGAACCGCTGACCTGCAGATCTAGCAGTCAGCTTTAATGGAGTGCACTTTATCCACTGCGCCACCTCAGCTCTTGGAATGTTGGAAGAAAATCAAGCAGACATACATCCCTTGCCATTTCTTCACAAGCCCAGAATCATTGAAAGTCAGCAGGCATAAAAGTTTAATATATTAGATTAGATTAGATTAGATTGATTGGATTTATATGCCGCCCCTCTCCGCAGACTCGGGGCGGCTCACAACAATAGTAAAAACAGTACATAGTGACAAAATCCAATGCCCACCAATCCAATTACAATTTTAAGTTTAAAAAATTCATAAAACAATCCCAATATATATAAAAAACAAGCACACAATCAATCAAACGGCAAAACAACATGGGCAAGGGGGAGATGTTTTAGTTCCCCCATGCCTGACGGCAGAGGTGGGTTTTAAGGAGTTTACGAAAGGCAAGGAGGGTGGGGGCAATCCTAATATCAGGGGGGAGCTGTTTCCAGAGGGTCAGAGCCACCACAGAGAAGGCTCTTCCCCTGGGTCCCGCCAGATGACATTGTTTAGTCGACGGGACCCAAAGAAGGCCGACTCTGTGGGATCTAACCGGTCGCTGGGATTCGTGTGGCAGAAGGCGGTCCCAAAGATATTCTGGTCCAGTGCCATGAAGGGCTTTATAGGTCATAACCAACACTTTGAATTATGATTATTGTTGTTATTGACTACAAATCCTACTCCATTTAGCTGACATCCTTATTTCTGTGTAGGATTTTCAGTAGACTGAAAAACCACCTACCTTTTTTCCTAGTAACCCAGAAGAGATTTTTCTGATCTAAAACTTAGAGGATTTGGCGAGAGAGGAGAAATAAGGAAAGCAGGATGCTGATATGGTAAGGTGATTTAAATGTTGTCAATCAGACACCACCTTGTTCAACTGCTACTCTCAGTTAGTTGAGCACAGCGGTAATTGTGAGGAGCAAAGAGCTTGCCAATGGTTTGATTTGCCCTCCTGTTGTCAAGCTGTCAGTTGAAAAACAAGGAACTGGCAGTGGCCAATGATTTAAACACAATGAATTGTCCCTGACTGCATCTAAATAACAATAGGTTGTTGCCAGCATCAGTCTCAAGAGGTTGGGAATGCTCTTAGCATACTATAAATTGTTTAATTGGTTGCTTTCATTGGGAAATATAAAACTATCAAGGAAAGAATAATGTACAGGCTATTTTAAATTCTCCAAATATGTGGGCAAAGAAACTGGATGAATGATTTCTCTAAATTCTTCAAAGTAAGGAGAAAAACATTTCCTCTTCAAGGTGGTAATAGCAATCTGCCTGTAATAATCCATGGAAGGAATTCCTTCATAATTAAGATGAAATATAAAAAGCCAAGGAGGTTATTGATCAATGGAAAAGAGAATTTGATCAATACCAATCAATTATCTTGTAAAGAAAAAAGTGCTAAAATACTGTTTTATAATACTCTGCTCTTTTGATAGAATTTCATAAACAATTGCTCATCCACCAGACTGAATGAAGATTGGTAGAAAAATATGTACAGGATATTTTTTCTGCCTGATATTAATATATTATCTAATGCAAATTACATTAAACCAATCCACCTAATTTATTTTGTTTTATTTCCAGAATGAACAAACACATAATATGCAGACCTGCTATTGAAGATGTAAATTCCTAAAGGTAAGGGCTCCCTTCGCACATATGTGCTAGTTATTCCTTACTCTAGGGGGCAGTGCTCATCTCCGTTTCAAAGCCAAAGAACCAGTGCTGTCCAAAGAGGTTTCTATGGTGATATGGCATGACTATACACCAGGTAGATGGAATGCTGTCACCTTCTCACCAAAGGTGGTCCCTATTTTTCTACTTACATATTTATATGCTTTCAAATTGCTAGGTTGGCAGAAGCTGAGACAAGTAAAGGGAGCTCAGTCCATTACACAGCTCTAGGGATTCAAACTACCAAACTGCCAACCTTTCTGACTGACAAGCTCAGTGTCTTAGCCATTGAGCCACATTGAGCCCTGTAAATTCCTAGGAGGTGACAATTCAATTGCTTGGATAGGTAACTAGGAGCAGGCACTAATAACTAACTATACTGGTATTTTGCCACCTACCTACTATAGTATAGTACCTGCTCTTTTTTTTAAACTTAAACTTAATAAGATACAGTATCCTCTTATTTACTTTCTTGCTTATAAGAAGATTTTTGGTGGATCACAACATTGTCAGCACCTAATTTACTTTCCAAGTTTTTCACAATACCCACATAACTTGCAAGCCATGATAACAATACCCTAATCAATATTCAGTGACATACTTCTTTTGACAGTGAAGTTTACTAAATCTTCATAGGAAAAAATGCCATTACTGTCTTCTTTCAATTTATAAAATCTTTCTTTAAAGCTGAGAAAGCTTAAACGTTGTCTAACTAGTTGCAGCTTTTTCTATGCAGCTGCAGCTGCAGTGACAAAAAAAGAGTATCATCACACTACAATGCAAGCCTGGCATCTTTTAAGATGCCTAAAGGGAGAAAAGCACATAGTACAGTGGCATGTGCCATTTGGTATTTGGAAAAAGGAAGAAGCTGTAGATGACATGACATTGACATTGACATCTATAGCTCTTCCTGATTTGCACTAGTGCCATCATATTTGAGAGATTCCTAGGGAAGTTGTCTTGGGAGACATCATCATTTATCTGCCATCTCTTCTAATAGCATTCCCTGTCTGTTTTCTTCATCAGATACAGTTTCCATCAACTGCTGTTTGAAATATCATAGATACATGACATTCTATCACTATATTATAATTCGTCCCCCTTACATCAGTCTATTTTCATCTTGAAAAATCTATACACAAGCATGCAGAGAGAAATATAGATACAGAGATAAGATAGTAATTGATTTAGGCCTTCAGAATCACAGCATTTGCTCTTTTTTTTCTTAAGACCTGAAATGGACAAAATTAGAACCTAATCTTCAAATAGTCTTATGGGAGCCATTATAATTTATCATATCAATGCTGGTAGGAGAATTTTTAGTTCACAGATCACTAGCCTGGTAGTAAATGCATTTTAAACTCCTATCTACTTTTCCTTAATGGTTTTCTAATTAAAACAAATGGCCAAACAGATTTCTTTCAAATTAAAATCTAGCACTGAAATAGTCCCTGGTGCAGAGTTGCCAACCCTAAATTATTCAAGAATGATCAAGTCAGACAAGTCTAATCATGAGATTGGCTTATAGATGATGTGATTTTAAAAATAATTAATGCTTTCCTCTTTGCATTTGCTTTCTTGTTTCCAAGCTTTTGTTGTACATAGAATTCACATTAGAATCCTTACTTTTTCCTTGTAGAGAAACTGAACCTGTTAAATGTTTAAAAAGTAAAAATTAAAAAGTAATTCTGTCCTACTATATTGTTCCAGAGCATATCTTTGACTAGACTAATAGTCTAGTGTTAGTAGATTTATTATATTTACTGTAATTTGATACTACTAAAATATATCATTGGTTACATAGTAAATTGATGGTATGATTGATTTGAATGGTATATTTTTCTACTATGACAATAAAAAGAATTTAAGCAGGTTAAAAAAAACATAATTAGACCTAATGCATGCATACTATGTGTTGTGATTCAGCTTGAGGCTCCTCAGGGACCGGCTGGATCTCTGCCGGATCCATGCCCAGAGGAGGAGGACAGTGAACAGGAGGGGGAGGACCAGGTAGACGGGGGAGAGGAACGTCAGGAAGAGGAGGAGGGAGAGCAGCCTGAGACCCCCGGGGGGGGGGCTCTCCCCAGCTAGTAGCCTGGATTCATTGAATGAAGACGCACAGGCTACCGTATAATAGACATGAGGCAGCGACGAGCAGTTCAAAGACGGGGCCAATTAGAAAGGTATTTCCATTCTTGAATTGGCAACAGCTGGGTTTGGGTGTGGTTCTCCTCAGCAGGGTTGAAAAGGCAGGCCCGCCCTTACAGTCTTGTGGAGAGTTATCAATTTGGAGTCCTGTGACCTTGCTTCGATCCTCGGCGTCTCTGATCTTGGCTTGTGGCCTAGAAGTCTGGAAGACTTGGGGGAGGCGTGGGTTTTATTATCTCCAGCGTTGTTTTTGCCAGCAAGAATCCTGTTTTATTGCCTGGCCTTCGTGAAACCTCTGTGAAGCTTCATAGTGTTCCTGTCTGTAAGAACAGTTTTTGTTACCTGTGTTTGCTTTCAATTATATAAACTGCCTTTGCTTTTTACCAGTGTGTCTGGTTACTCTTTTTGGTTGGTGTTGGCGTCTGGGGGGACCCAGACAGAACACTATGTGATAAAATATTTTATGACTAAACATTAAGATAAATTTCCAGACAGTAAAAGCTATTCCATAATAAAACAGAATCCATCAGGAAATATTAGACTCTCCTACACAATGAGTATTTATTCAAGGTCTAGATGGTCATCTGTAATTTTAAAAAAAATCACATACACCTTGCTTTGCAAACAATCCATTGATCAGGTTCAACTCTGTCACCATATTGAATTGTTATATCAGATTACATTAAGGTAATATACAGTATGTCCTAATTGCACCGATATTTTACCAGTAACAATTCTCAGTATAGGCACATATTATGGCATATACAGGTGAAACTTGAAAAATTAGAATATCGTGCAAAAGTTTATCTCAGTAATGCAACTTAAAAGGTGAAATGTAATATATGAAAGATTTCATTTCATTTATTTAGATTTGTATGCCGCCCCTCTCCGCAGACTCGGGGCGGCTCACAACAGAATAACAGAAGACAATTTCAGCAAATCTAAATTTCTACTAAAAACATTTTAAAAACCCCATTTTCTAAGCACACATACATACACACATACCATTCATAAATTGTATATGCCCGGGGGAGATGTCTCAGTCCCCCCATGCCTGACGACACAGGTGGGTCTTAAGGAGTTTACGAAAGGCAAGGAGAGTAGGGGCAGTTCTAATCTCCGGGGGGAGTTGGTTCCAGAGGGTCGGGGCCACCACAGAGAAGGCTCTTCCCCTGGGGCCCGCCAACCGACATTGTTTAGTTGACGGGACCCGGAGAAGGCCCACTCTGTGGGACCTAATCGGTCGCTGGGATTCGTGCGGCAGCAGGCGGTCTCGGAGATATTCTGGTCCAGTGCCATGAAGGGCTTTAAAGGTCATAACCAACACTTTGAATTGTGACCGGAAGTTGATCGGCAACCAATGCAGACTGCGGAGTGATGGTGAAACATGGGCATACCTAGGTAGGCCCATGACTGCTCTCGCAGCTGCATTCTGCACGATCTGAAGTTTCCGAACACTTTTCAAAGGTAGCCCCATGTAGAGAGCATTACAGTAGTCGAACCTCGAGGTGATGAGGGCATGAGAGACTGTGAGCAATGAGTCCCGGTCCAGATAGGGCCGCAACTGGTGCACCAGGCGAACCTGAGCAAACGCCCCCCTCGCCACAGCTGAGAGATGTTTTTCTAATGTGAGATTACATGCAAGGCAAGATAGTTCAAGCTATGATTTGTCATAATTGTGATGATTATAAATCCACAATGTCAGAAAATTAAAATATTATATGCAATCAATAAAGCAAGGATTGTAGATAAAACAATATTGGATTTTTGAATCTCTGTATAAGTGTGCATTTGTACTCAGTACTTGGCTTGGGGCCCTTCTGCAGCAATTACTGCCTCAATATGGCATGGAAGCTATCAGCCTGGTGCACTGCTGGTGTGTTATGGAAGACCAGGATGCTTCAATAGCGGCCTTCAGCTTTTCTGCATTGTTTGGTCTCATGTCTCTCATCTTTCTCTTGGCATTGCCCCACAGATTCTCTATGGGATTCAGGTCAGGTGAGTTTGCTGGCCAATCAAGCACAGTAATCCCATGATCATTAAACCAGGTTTTGGTGCTTTTGGCAAAGTGGGCAGATGCCAAGTCCTGCTAGAAAATGAAGTCAGCATTTCTATAAAGCTCGCCTGCGGAAGGAAACATGAAGTGTTCCAAAATATCCTGGTAGATGGCTGTGTTGACCCCGGACTTAATGAAGCACAATGGACCAACACTAGCAGATGACATGGCTTCCCAAATCAACACAGATTGTGGAAACTTTTATAACTCATTTGGAAGCCAAGACACAGAATATGGAGGAAGAATGGAGAGGCACACACTGCAAGATGCTTGAAGTCCGGTGTGAAGTTTCCACATCCCAACTTGATTTGGGGAGCCATATCAGCTGCTGGTGTTGATCCACTGTGCTTCATGAAGTCCAGGGTCAACACAATCTTTCCTTTCTTTTACAGCTCCAAAAATGAAAGCAGAGTCAGTTTATGTTTATTTTTAATATTTTTTCCATTTCCAGGATTTAAAACATGTTTTGAAACATCCAAGGTCATTCTCTAGAGAGATGCATGTTATATTTTAAAGTTTAGATGAGCCTCATATTTAAAATTGAAGTCTGTGAATAACCTCAGTTAAATAAAACCACAATTAAATTAAATCTGTTAAATAAAATCAAAACATTACCCAGATGTCATGGACAATCAATGTTGATTTGTGCAAAATGATTTGGATCTGATAGGACACTTTTTTCTCTCTCTCCAATGGAGACAGCATGATTCTTCTTTCTGAGGCAGAGACAAACTGATTTACTTAGGAAGGCACTCTGTGTCATTTCCCCATCCCCCCTCCTTTTGGCCTTGAAGAAGAAGGCCTCCCCCAAAAAAGGACAAAGAATGTAAAATTTAGCATTCCAATAAGACATCCAATAAAGCTTTGCAAAGCAAGTTTACTGGGGGTTCACATCAACGGGACAGAAGTTTTTCAGAGAAATAGATCAATTATGTGATACATTTTAAATAATATTGATTAAGGATGTCTAGACTTTAGACGTTTTCATGTTCAAAAAATAAAATTATATAGTAGGAAAATTTCTCTTATGCATTTTGTTTTAAACCATATGTAAGGTGAAATGTTACGGGGTAACCACATCACTTATGCAAAATTATTTCAAGTTTTTAGTGATCGAGAGCTTTTGAAGATTTGCAGTGTGATTGAAGAGTTATGATGTACTTTTTATCACTGTGTTAGTGTGAATCTGAAAAATACCTTAGCTGATTGAAGAACTTGACCTAATGATCTCATTCTTGTATCTCCACTTTGGATTTATTTTTTGTTCAGTTTAAACCGAGTCTTCCATTTTCTTAATAAATTAGAGAAAAAGGAATATACCCTCTCATGTAAATTTATTTCTTTTGTTTGACAGTATAGTGAATTTGTATTACACAGTGGAACCAATAACATAACAGTTTGTAGAATAAAAGTTGGGACATTCACAGGATTAGCGAAAAAATCAAGATAACAACTTTGATCACATGATCAGAAGCATTTTCTTTTGATACCCAGGGATATCTCTAATATAAGTACATACAAATACAATTCAGGTTGCAACTGAGTGCATGAAACATTCAGATACAGGTCTACAATGACATATAGATTTCACCTATGACCATCCACAGAGTACACAAATTTTTTTCCTCATAAACCTATTTATGAGTTCTATTTTATTTTATTTGTTTATTTTGTCCAATACACAATACATATAGAAGAGAATAGACATGAGGTAATATATATAAAGAAAAATATAAAATAGAGGAGAAGATATATGAAAGGAAGAAAATATATATGATATATGAGATAAAGGAAAGATAATTGGACAAGGGACGAAAGGCAAACTGGTGCACTTATGTACACCCCTTACTGGCCTCTTAGGAACCTGGAGAGGTCAGTCGTGGAGAGTCTGAGGGAGAAGTGTTGGGGGTTAGGGGTTGACACAATTGAGTCCGGTAATGAGTTCCACGCTTCGATAACTCGATTGTTGAAATCATATTTTTTACAGTCAAGTTTGGCGCGGTTCGTATTGAGTTTGAATTTGTTGCGTGCTCTTGTGTTGTTGCGGTTGAAGCTGAAGTAGTCATTGACAGGTAGGATGTTGCAGCATATGATCTTGTGGGCAATACTTAAATCGTGTTTTAGGCTTCGTAGTTCTAAGCTTTCTAGATCCAGGATTGTTAGTCTATTTTCGTAGGGTATTCTGTTTCGAGTGGAGGAGTGAAGAGCTCTTTTGGTGAAATATTTTTGGACGTTTTCAAGGGTGTTGATGTCCGAGATGTGGTATGGGTTCCAGACAGATGAGCTGTATTCTAGGATGGGTCTGGCAAAAGTTTTGTAGGCTCTTGTGAGTAGTGTGAGATTGCCAGAGCAGAAGCTACGTAGGATCAGGTTAACAACTCTAGAAGCCTTTTTGGTGATATTGTTGCAGTGGGCTTTAGCACATAGGTCATTTGATATTAGTATTCCAAGGTCTTTTACTGAGTGTGGGTTGGCTGTGAGAATTTGTTTATTCAGTTTATATATGAGGTTAGGATTCTTTTTGCCGATGTGGAGGGTAGAGCATTTGTTGACTGATATTTGAAGTTGCCAGGTGTTAGTTCTGGCAAGACACAATTGAAAGCAGCATTGGATGGACAGTATTAGTGCTCATCACCTTACTCTATATATCTGCCAACAACAATTAGTTCCTCTTGGAAGTCGTTGACATACAACTGTTTAGTGACCATTTAAAGTGAAAATGGCACTGAAAAAAGTGACATCATTATTTTTTACACTTATGGCCACTGAAGGATCCCTATGATCACATGATCAAAATTCAGACACTTCGCAATTGACTCAGCATCAGTATTTGTTTGCTTGTTTGTTTGTAATTCTTATATGCCGCCCAACTCCTGAAGGACTCTGTACGACTTCCAATGAATAAAAAGCAATACATACCTACAGTACAAAAGGCATTGATAAACGGTCCCAAAGATAGTCTGGTCCTGAGCCACGTAGGGCTATATAGGTGATAACCAACACCTTGAATTGCATTTGGAAACTGACCAACAACCAGTGTAGCTCACAGAACATCAGTATTTTATGGGTGTATCTGGGAATACCCATAATAACATTTAATGGGAAGATTGTTTTATGACTCTCTCACTTGGAATTTAATTCATAGGAAGGAAGCCTATAATGATGATAGATAGATGATAGATAGATGATAGATAGATAGATAGATAGATAGATAGATAGATAGATAGATAGATAGATAGATAGATAGATAGATAGGGGGGGCAGGCAGGCAGGCATCTTCAGTTTAATTTCTCATGGACTCCAACGATCTGAATTTCCTGATTTTGTGTCAGCATTAATAAATACATGTTGTTTGTATTTTAATTTTATTTGTTATATTGTATATTGTGTGTCTGTGGTGTATTATAAACTACACCATATATAGAAAGCATTGGTACAATAACATAAAAAAGCACACTGTGTAATTCAATGTGCTCAGAAGAAAATAATTTGGTCTTGGAATTAGTTAACCAAAGTGGTAATGGGTCTTCTTTTTCAAAGTCTCAGGGGAAAAAATTCTAAAAAGTTGCTGTCTGCATTTTCTGCATTTAGTATAGTGGTCTCCAAGCTTTGAGGCTTGGCCGCCTGCCTGAGTATATGTGAGAGAGGGGAACTGGGCTGTGTAAGTGTCAGTCTGGTGCATACACACACACACCTTTGCAGCTCCACTTACATGACCAGCGGGTCAGTGCACTTGTGCATGTGTGCCAGGCCAATGCTTGTGGAAGTGGAGCTGCATGTATATGTGTGGGCCAGCCCAACGCTTGTGCAAGTAGAGTTGTGTACTTGCATGCATGCTGGCCAATACTCAATACTCACAAACCCAATACTCACAAACCCAATACTCACACTATCCAATGGTAGGCCCTGATCTGATGGTTGGGTACCCCTGATTTAGGGGTTTCTAGATTGTTCTGGTTCAGAGTTTCCATTATTTTCATTTATTATATTTTAGTAGCATACTGTACTGTATATATGATCACTCAGTAGAACCTACAAAAGGAATCATGATATATTTGTGCATAAAATAATGAAAACAAGCTTTTGATATTATCACCTGTTGTGGTTGGCTCTGGGCCAGCTCCTGCAACAGGGAATTTGGACGTTGGTTTAGGGGAATCCTCAGGGTCACAGAGACTTGTATTATTATCAACAGCTTCTGATAGTGAAGATTCATTGCCAAAGTCAGACGTGGGGAAGCAGAATCAGCCAACCCATTAGTTAATGACCCCATTAGTGAGTCATCAGACTCGTAGGAGGATTGGTAGATAGATGCCTGAATGCGAAAGCTCATGGCTAGAAGGGACCAACTGCGCAGGTATCGTCGGAGATAAGGGAGAATACCTGTTGCTGAGGCAATTAGGTTATTTATTTATTTATTTATTTATTTATTTATTTATTCGATTTTTATGCTGCCCTTCTCCTTAGACTCAGGGCAGCTTACAACATGTTAGCAATAGCACTTTTTAACAAAGCCAACCTATTGCCCCCACAATCTGCGTCCTCATTTTACCCACCTCAGAAGAATGGAAGGCTGAGTCAACCTTGAGCCGGTGATTAGTTTTGAACCACTGACCTTCAGATCTACAGTCAGCTTCAGTGGCCTGCAGTACAGCACTCTACCTGCTGCACCACCCTGGCTCTTAATGGGATTAATGATAAATTATGGACTCTGTGGAGTGCGCATGTGGGCATTTATTCATTTGGAGAAGGATCATTGCCAAGGTTTGGACTATTCCAGGATTTCTGTTGACTCTTTGGACTTCACAGTTAACTCTTGTGGACTCAAAGAAGGGGGAGTTGTGAGGAATCACAGCTGCCTTGATTTGTTCTCTTTTGTTCCTGCTTTTGACCGCATTCCAGGACTGTAATCTGGGTGAGAGAAATTTGACTCTGCTTTTAATACTGTTTTGGATAAACTACTTTTATTTCTTCTGGCCAGCGTGTGTGTGTTTGACTTTGCATTCCTCTCTCACTGGAGCTATTAACGAGAAGCCCAGCATAACATCACCAAGAAGGGAAACCTGAAGAACTCAAAGGCTGAAACAAATTATGTAACTTTTATAAGACTGTAGAAAATCAGAATATAAGAAAGGGATAGGTTTTTTTGTTACTTTAGTAACAAAGCTGAATAAACAGTAAAAGAAGAAAAAAGGAGAATGTCTGATTGAACAAATTTACTATGTTACGTTTACATATTCAATGTTTCACTTAAGCGCATCTCTGCAAATAGGATGAATCTGAGTATTCTGTTTTCTATGTATATATGTCAACCTGTGAGTTTATGTTTGAATAAATAGATGCTAGCACTAAGAATTTGCTGCAGATACGTTCATTCCAACAAACTGATCGTAAATGGAGATTAATTGGTTCAAACAATCATTCAAGTTAAAACCTGCAGGCTTAACATTTAATGCATGAACAGCAACTGTTTTGCACAAGAGAATATTTACTTTCTTATTACATAGACCATTTTATTGTTTCTAATAGACATAAGGGAAGAACACTGCAGATTAGCAAAATGATTGCTAATGAAGGAATAAAAGGAAACACTGTGGAAATAGTAGGACAGTGTTTGCTAGGATAGAGAGGAAGAATGTTTAAAAGAATTGTGGGCAGTAAATGAAAGTAGAAAATGTAGAAAATGCTCAAATTCCTCCTCCTACAAAACACTGACACCTTCAACATCAATTTTGTCTGCAAAACATAGCTAAACGCATCCCTCCCTGATTCTATCATCACAACAAGAGACTACCTTGTCTTCTGGTCCAACAGTAAAACCCGCAGATGATGTGAAGTAGCTGTAATTCTACCAAAAGACACTAAACCTAAAAAATATCCAGGTTACACATGATCTCACCCTTCTGCCCCGAGGCCTCGGAGAAGGGCAGCATACAAATCTAATAATCTAATAATTTTATTATTATTATTATTATTATTATTATTATTATTATTATTATTATTATCATAATCATCATCATCATCATTATTCCTGAAACCATCATCAGCGATCTGTCCTTAAATACCACACTTTGCCTACTACTTTGTTACAGAGTCCCAGACTATGACATCACACATGTGAAAAAATTAACCTCACTGCTAATGTGGGCAGCCTTCTGCCCATACCCTTTATCTTTCTTGGAGAAGCTCAATCTACCTCTCATTAACTGGACCCTAAGTGAATGCACAACTGAACCCATCCATACAACCCTATACAATGCTGTTACCAGTCTGGGATTTGAACAACTAGTAACAAACAATACTAGACTCAACAACTGCCTGGACCTCATATTCTGCAACATTAAAAGCATAATTTATGGACTGCAAATAAACGCTCCAACTATCACAGCAATCAAGAGGAAAAGCTTCTTTCACAAAATCCAATTGAACCTTCTACAATTTCATAAATAACAAACTCAATGACTTGAGACCCCTCCTACCACTAAAAGGATCCAAAAAGAATGCTATGATGAAGCAGTCAAAGCTAACCTCTTCAACACATTATTTGGCTCAGTCTTTGTAAACAGTAAGGCTCATACCCAAAATCATCAGAGTCCTTGGAGACGGGTGGCATACAAATCCAATTAAATAAATATATAAATAAATATATAAATAAATAAATAAATAACAATCAATCAATCAATCAATTAAACAAACAAACAAACAAAATTCCCCAGTCATACCTCAAATACAACAAGTTAACACATGTAGTCTTCATTAAAGATAATGTTTAAAAAGCACTACATGACCTAAAACATTACCTGTCAATAGGACCTGATGGACTATGTGCAAATTTCCTAAAAATCTCCCCACAGTCATAGCTGAACCACTAAGTATAATCTTTTTTTAAAATCCTATAGGACCAGTTCCCTACCAAACCTATGGTCACTAGCCATGGCCATTCCCATCTTCAAAAAGGGAGATCCCAATCTAGTAGAATATTACAAAACAGTCCCTCTATGCTGCGTTACATGCAAAGTCATGGAATCAATCATAACCCAATCCAATACTCTCCACCTAGGAACTAGCAACCTACTTTCAAACAAGCAATTTGGCTTCAGAAAAAAGTTATCCTGTAGTCTATAACTACTACACTGCAAAAACATATGGACCTCAAAACCTGACCAGAGCAAAGCAATAGATGCAATTTATACAGACTTCTATAAAGCCTTTGACTCAGTGGTTCATGATAAACTACTTCTGAAAATGAAATCCTATGACATCTCTGGACCCCTACATGACTGGATAACTGTGTTCATGTCAAATAGACAACAATGGTCAAAATAGGGAGCGCCCTATTCAACCCTATTTCTGTTAACAGTGGTGTATCCCAAGGCAGTGTATTAAGACCAACACTCTTCATACTATATATGCAATCACATTACAAGCGATTACAAAACTTTACCTTTACACTAGCCACTTTTTACCTCACCCGATTCCTAAGGAGTCAATAAGGTGGGTGCATAAGTGTTCTGGTACAAATCAACTTTTCCCAGTCAGACAACTCAGCACAATAAGGTATCACAGATCATTTTATTACAGGAATTCTCACAATAACTCACAGTTATGATGCGATTCTTCTGCAGTATAATCTTTCCCATTGTGCAGGTAAAAAGAGGTTGAATTGACCCAGGCTCTAGGTGGAGCATCTACATGCTGGCTGGCTTAGTGAAAGAGTGAAGACAAAGACCCTCTGGAATGTTCTTTCCAATTACCCCTCATCCCGAGTCAGAGCCAATAGGAATACACAAATGTGGTCACATGTAGAACTACATTACGCAGAGTGCAATTTCACTACATTTCCCGTAATGCAATATCTTAAAGAGACATGCCTAAATACAGTCCAACTATCTCTGTCTCTGGGGACAGCACAATAAGCACACCAGCATGCTTACTGTCCCTGTCCAATTGTTCCCTCTTATCAGTATCCATCTTATGTACATAAACATATCTATGTATATTACAAATACATACTTGACAAAATAAATAAATAAAAATAAATATATTTACAGAATAATAGTACATAAAAGATTTCATTTGTGGATTTGTCACAAGTGGATTGTTAAAAAAAAACCTAGTAATCTGCGATGGACAATCTTTTGCTCATCACAAGTTTCTCCAAATTGAAATCCAAGCATCCCCACCTGACAATTCAGCAATGAAATTCAGCAATGAAAAATTTGGGAGCTATATCTCAGCAACATCTGTGATCGTACAAGCTTCCCCTCCCATACTGATTACAGGCTACTTACTCATTTCCTAGTTTTTGCTTATGAATGTAAAGCAACAAAAGTAATAAATAACTTTGGATCCCCTATAATAGGATTTAAATTAGGCCCACTAACATGTGTCAATTAATTCCACAGTTTAATTCTATGCTCTGTTGAGAATGAGTTCCTTTTGTCTATTATAAATATCCTATCTATTCATTTTAATTGAATACCCCTTCACACATTAAAAAAATATTTGTCATTTTTTTACCGTCTCACAATATTTTTCTAAGATAATCAGTTACAGGTTTTTTTCTAATCAACTGATATTCTTATTGTTTTCTGGTATATAATATCATTATGAGATATGCAGACTGAAACCAAACACAATACTGTTTATTATTATTTTAACTAATCATTTATCCCACTGTTTCTCTGGAGTTCGAAGTGATAAGCACAACACTCTTTTATTACCATTCCAGGGAAAAAAAAGATCTATCAGATAATTGGAGAAAAAAGTGATTGCCCAAAATCACATAGTAAGCCTTGGTAATAATAGGTCTAGTCCAATACCATAAGTATTTCACTATAGTGCCAGGAGTAGGCAAAGTTAGCTCTTCTATGACTTGTGGACTTCAACTCCCAGAATTCTGAGCCAATCATGCTAGCTTAGGAATTAAGGGGGTTAAAGTCCATATGTCATAGAAAAGCCAACTTTGCCTACCCCAGCACTATACTAACTGTCAAGTATAGCTACACTATAGATTGCTTTAAAGACATAAGATAGTTGAATTTTCTCTTACATCAACACTCTCGAAAACGTCCAAAGGTACTTCACCAGAAGAGCCCTTCACTCCTCCACTCGTAACAGAATACCTTACGAAAATAGACTAACTATCCTGGATCTTGAAAGCTTAGAGCTGCGACGTCTAAAACACGATCTAAGTATTGCCCACAAGATCATATGCTGCAACGTCCTTCCGGTCAATGACTACTTCAGCTTCAACAGCAACAACACAAGAGCACGCAACAGATTCAAACTTAACATCAACCGCTCCAAACTTGACTGTAAAAAATATGACTTTAACAATTGAGTTGTCGAAGCGTGGAACTCATTGCCAGACTCAGTGGTGTCAGCCCCCAGCCCCAAACATTTCTCCCTAAGACTCTCCACGATTGACCTCTCCAAGTTCCTAAGAGGCCAGTAAGGGGCTTACATAAGTGCACTGATGTGCCTATCGTCCCCTGTCCAATCTTCTTTCCTTATCTCATATATCATATATTTTCTCTCCTTTCCTCCAACCTCTCTTCTTTCTTACTTTCTATCATTATATATATTACTTAATGTCTATTCTCCTTCATATGTATTGTATATTGGACAAAGAATAAATACAAATACAAGATGTTCATACTCTTCGTCCAAGGATTGGATTTCAAAGTGCAGAAAAAAAATCCGTTATAGAGCTCTCTTTAATTGTGTCAATGAAGGCAACATTGGCCAACGAAGGCAAATTGACCTGTATTATTCACAGAATGGGCCAGAAATAACATCTTATATTTGAAGCCTTGTCTCTTTTCTTACTATTTTGTGTATATGGTTTTCTTTTATTATTTTTTTCTTCCAACCGGTGAGGTTAGGAATTGTTTGCCTGAAGCATTCTTGATGCACTATTTCTTATTATTTAAATCTTTACACATTTTTTCTTTCTGTTACACTCTCAGGATGAAGTTTCATTCTGTCAGTGAATGGAATCTTTCCAGAAGCAGTAGTAGAGCAAAGTAATTGGGGAGGAGAAAGAAAGATTAATCTGACTGACATTTCCAAACAAACCAATAATTATAGCTTGGTTTGACTTAAAGGATTGTTCATTGCACCCTTTCAATAATAAAACAAAAGTGAATGACATCTGGCATTGATACGAAAATTCAAAATGGCAATTGCTTGTGTTGTTGCTTCTCAGAGAACAATGAGAAAGTACAAAATTTGCACAAAGAAGATGAATGGGCCCCATTTAAAGCAAAAATGGTAATGAAGTTCATAGTCAGATGTGATGATAATGGCCATAGTAACAGACAAATTATGGTAGAAGCGCATTAATCTAAGTGATAGCTGGATATCCACAATATTTTGATAATCACTGGTTGGAATGAATGTGATTACTGCTGCAACAAGAACTTGGAGTAAATTGAAAACATTTGGCTTTAAATAGATAGGGTTTAAATGTACCTTATAGAAAGAAAAACCAGAACTAGTATTCTGCAGGAGACCTCCTCTATCCTTCCATTCAATGACAGAAAATTAGATTTTTACATTCATTTAAAAAGAAAAGAAGACTTAAAAAATACTCATGAATGAAATATGCTCCGCAACTACTTAGTTACAAAATCGCCAGGGAAAGCATGTGAATGTCCTATCTTTGATGTTTTATAAACTACACTGCAAATAAATCTTAAGAGGAGACATTTAGAGGAAATTCATCCCATTGGATTTTTCCAAGCAAGAGCAGCCAAGGAGGCTTTACGTGATGGAAAGAAATGTAATAGAATATAACAGGGATTCTCTATGTCACCCAAAAGTGTTAACAAGAAAATTGAAAGAGAAATTCACAGGCATTCTGGAAACAAGATAGAAGAACAGCAACTGCTTTCACAAGATAAAGTTTATTTCAGGAACTCCAAGAAAATTTCAGGGGACATGTTATGAACTTATCATAAGAGGACTACTTAGATCCCCCCTTCTGGAAATAGGAATTTAGCCTCAGAAGAACATTTATGCCGTCATCACCTCGAGGTTCGACTACTGTAATGCTCTCTACATGGGGCTACCTTTGAAAAGTGTTCGGAAACTTCAGATCGTGCAGAATGCAGCTGCGAGAGCAGTCATGGGCTTACCCAGGTATGCCCATGTTTCACCATCACTCCGCAGTCTGCATTGGCTGCCGATCAATTTCCGGTCACAATTCAAAGTGTTGGTTATGACCTTTAAAGCCCTTCATGGCACTGGACCAGAATATCTCCGAGACCGCCTACTGCCGCACGAATCCCAGTGACCAATTAGGTCCCACAGAGTGGGCCTTCTCCGGGTCCCGTCAACTAAACAATGTCGGTTGGCGGGCCCCAGGGGAAGAGCCTTCTCTGTGGCGGCACCGACTCTCTGGAACCAACTCCCCCCAGAGATTAGAACTGCCCCTACTCTCCCTGCCTTCCGTAAACTCCTTAAAACCCACCTCTGCCGTCAGGCATGGGGGAACTGAAACACCTCCCCCGGCATGTTTAATTTATGCATGGTATGTTTGTGTGTGCGTCTGTTAGTTTATGGGGTTCTTTTAAAGCTTGTATAAATTTTAAAGTTTTCTGATTATTTATGATTTGTTCTATTCTGTTGTGAGCCGCCCCGAGTCTTCGGAGAGGGGCGGCATACAAATCTAAATAATAAATAAATAATAATAAATAATAAATTTATTTATCAGATCCCGGTTGAGCCAAAAGAAAAAAATCAAAAAGGCACACATTACCATCCAATCACAGCAACACTTTTTTTATATGTCATGCAAAAAACAATTAAGCAGGTTTTTTGTTCCACAACTGCAGATACCACCTTGATTTTTTTGGTCCGTATTATGGATACCTCTGGTTAAATTTTCTCACCTGCTTCCCTCTCAATTTTTGTGGTTGATTATTTCTTTTTTAAAAAACATATACTTTATTTATAAATATAATGAAAAGGGGGAAAAAAGAAGGAAAGGAAAAAGGAAAACAGGGGAGGGACAGAGGGGAAAAAAGGGAAGGGGTACAAAGTCAAGCAGTTAAAATAGGGAGTACAGTTATACATTGTAAGCTATAGATTGTAATACATATACTTTTTGTGGTTGATTATTTCTAAAGCATTCTCATGTTGTCTATTCAGCAATGGCAACACTTGGGCAGGACACAGGCCAGCTCCTGTACTAACAAAACTAGTACTATCTACGTCCATTGGAAGATAAAATTGTTTAACAATAGTTTTTTTCTTATACATTTTTATGTCAATGTTTTATATATGTTTATACCTATTTATCCTAATATATGTAGTATTTAGCCTACAGCTTACTCATTTTGTTCGATTTGTCTGCATTTCCGTTGTTACAGCAAACCTACCTGGCAAAATAAATATGTTTCCTACATGAAATGGACCTTATAACATACCAGAATATAGCAGACTGATTTCTCAGGTAAAGGAGAGGGGGCGGCATACAAATCCAATTATTAAATTAAACTAAATTAAATTTTGCTTTCAAAATTTCTTTCATTGTTATCTATCTCTTTTGTTAGCACTCAAATCACGATACAGAGCAAGAAAGCTGGATTAATGTTGGTTGGATATGTCTGAACAGAAAAAAATAATAATTCTGGAAAATCCAAGTACCTTGAAAATGAAATAAAGTACTCTGAAAGCAGTCCATGTACAGTTTAGTTTCCAAACTCCTTATCATATCTGTTGCTCTTCTCTGCACTCTTTCTAGGGTTTCAGCATTTTTTCTTTTTTTGTATAATGGTGACTATTAGTGATGGACGAACCCAATGGAGTTCGGGTTCGGCGAGTTCGGCTGAACTGCGCCATGAAGTTCAGGTGAGTTTGATGAACCCGAATCCCACCCGAACTCCGAACTCTTCTGGGAATGAAGCCATGCTTTATTAAAATTAAATTGACAGAGAGCTCTAGTGGCTTTTTCTTACATAGAAAAAGGAAAGGCAGAGAAAGAAGGTGGTCCTGTGGTTGACTCAAAATTATACTTACAAGAGGGTGAAGAGGGGGATGCAGAGTAGCAGGAGGAGGCAACAGCAGCCACCAGCTTTTGTACAGAAATCCTGTATGCAGCAGGCATCAGCTTTTTCACAGAAATCCCTTGAGATGGGAGGGCATGCAGTCTCTGGCCACTGTGACCAGTAGTGGCAGCTTTAGGCTTTAAATTACATATAGAAAGGAAAGGCAGAGAAAGAAGGTGTCCCTGTGGTTGACCCCAAATTACATTTAGAGAGAGCACTGGTGGCTTTATATTAGATTTTGGACATGAACTTTGGTCTTCCTCACTCGGGAAACAGTTAATTGCTTTGGTCCTGGCAGGGAGGCTTTCCCACCAGGACAAAGTAGACAGCTGGCCACACTGGAACTCTTTTGGACAGGAACTGTAGTCTTCCTCAATCAGGATACAGTTTATTGTTTGGGTCCTGGCAGTGACCCATGGCCAATCACAGCCTTTTATTTACCTTTATGTCTGGAGACCGCATGGCTTCAGGTAAGAAGAAGGCTGTCCATTGGTCCGTCGTGTCGCCCTGTCGTGGAATTCAGCCCAAACTCTGAACTTTAGCACGGATTTTCAGTAAAATTCGGGTTCGGATTCAGCATCATGAACGGTGTGAGATTCGGTACGAACCCAAATTGTGCAAGTTTGGTTTGCCCAACACTAGTGACTATAACTGTGCTCAGTATTCCAAATATGGCATTACCAGTGCTATATAGAATAGTATTATGACTTATTATTATCTTGATACTAACCCACTTTAATATAGATTGTGTCTGTATTTACTTTTTTGGCAGCTGCAGCGCACTGCTGGTTCTTGCTGAAGTGGTGGTTTAGTAGAACCACTAGAATTCTAAATCTTCTGAATGGTACTATTGTTGAGCCAGGTACCACTTATTCTCTACCTATGCCTTAGGGTTTTCCTGCCTAGGTGCAGGAGATCTTACTTTTCTTGTTACTGAATTGCATCTTGTTGGATAGGTTCCAATGCTCAAGTATATCAATATCCTTTTGAATCTTGAATCTATCTTTCAAGATGATAGCAATTGTTCCCAGGTTGGTGTCATTTGAAAATTTAATGAGTGTCCCTTCCATCCTCCATTTAATTTATTTATGAAGATATTGAAAAGCACTGGTCCCAAGACAGAACCTTGAGGTATCTCACTGTTTATGTTCCTCCACAAAGATGTAGTACCAATAAAGACCACCTGCTGAGTGCAGTTGTCAACCAACTGCAAATACATCTGGTGATAGTACTGTCCATCTCACATTGGTCTATCTTACTGAAAAAGTATGCTGTAGTCTACTTTTTCAAATGCCTTAATGAAATCTAAGTATACTGTTCAAAGCATTTCCTTGATTTACTAGTTTAGACACTTAATCAAAGAAGGTAATAAAGTTTGTTTGGTATGGCCTGTTTTTAACACAGTGTGCTGGTTTCTAGTAGTCATCTTGTTCATTTCCAGATGTTCAGAAATCTGCTGCTTGACTATCTTTTACAGGATTTCCCTTGATATTGATGTCAAGCTGATTGGTCTGCAGTTTGCACTTCTGTCCCCCCCTTTTTTAAGATGGGAACCACATCAACTATTTTCTAGTTTCCCTGTTCTATAGGAGCTCTAAAAAAATTTATTCAGTGGTTCCAAGATCACATCTGCCAGTTCCTTCAGAATCCTGGGATGTAAACCAGAGGTGGTTTCTTCCCGATTTAGACTGGTTCTATAGAACTGGTAGTAACTTGGGAGCTGGGTCACAGAAACCGGCAGGGACAAGGCTTGCCAGCAAACCCCCCCCCCCAAGCTAGTTCTCTCAGCAGTGCCGTAGGCAGTGCCATCTTGTTTTAATAGTATTGTGCATGCACAGAGGGTTATTTCTGGGAAGTGATGTACGCACATGTGAACAAAGCGAGCATGCACATTCAAAACACATTCCGACGTGATATGAACCGGTAAAGAAAGTAAGTAGAACCCACCCAGATGCAAACTAACTGATTTTGTAGTTAATGCTCAGTAATACCAAGCTATCTCTTCCCTCCAGGTGAACGAACTTTAATACTTGGGTCTGAGATAGGGACAAATGTAATTTTGTTTTATTGCTTCATTTTACATCACTCCTTTGATTTGTACTATCATGCAATCTGCATTTCCTTTAGCTTTCCATAGCAGATCAATTAAAGATAGCTGGACAAATCCTTGATTATATTCAGAGTCAATTTTAATATTAACTTACATGAGTAGCTTCTAATCTTATCAAAAAATGTAATCTCGTCAGTTTTGCTTGCACGCTGTGAGGTTCAAACATTGTAATTCAACACAACTTAATAAAGAATAAGAGTTGGGCCCAATTTATCAGTGTTCCATCATATAAGCTAAATAAATAACAATGTCATGAAGGGTGGAGTGAAGTAAAAGCAAAACCACACACACACACCAATCTATTAGACAATTTTAAAAAAATCAGCGTTCTCTTTGAATTAGTGAATCCTAGGACCAATGCAATCAAAGAAATTCAAATTCCACAATAATATACATTTCAGATAGAAAGAGAAGCCTCTCTTTGATGGATTAGGCTCTGCTTTTGCATTGCTTTTTATATTCATGATGAAACACATGCTTGCAACCATTGATCATCTAATTTTGTACAGAACACTTATTGAAGATGACCCCATTGTGGGAACATTCATTGCACCAGAAGATTACAGAAAATATAATAGTATTAGTAGTACTATTCATAGTATGGATATCTTAGTTACATTCTTTCTCCCTCCCTCCCTCTTGCTCTCTTTCTGTCTCTCTCTCTCTCTCTCTCTTTCTCTGTCTCTCTATGTCTCTCTCTCTCTCTCTCACTCATTCACACACACACACATACACAATCTACAAAGAAATCTTCTAAAACAAAACCTGTCCATAATGTACTATGGTATAAGGTAGAAATTCTCCTTACTAGTAATACAAGTGCATTAAATGAGATCCCTTGTCTTCCTTTGTGATCTAACAGAAACAGGAAGATCACCAAAGAGGTGATTGAACAAAGGAAGCTGGGATATTCACACAACTAATTGGCCACCTCATAAGTAAAGAAATGGCCAACACTTCAATTTACTCACTGAAATTCTCTTCTCCTTTGAAAGATTGTTCAAAAGCAGTTTCTTTTTTTTTTGTAAAGCTAAAGAAGTGGTAGGATATTTTACTACCCAACAGTATTAAAGTTTTACAATCTTTCAAACAGCTATCACTTCTTTTCCTGTCATAAGTCATATATTCCCCCATGTTGGAATAATAGCACACTTAATGCTGCAACTGCTTTATATTCATTGACTGATTGATCACAATTCATTAGATTTATACTTCCATATTTCATTTAGGAGTTCTCGGAGGTATACATAACAGTTTACTTCACAACAGCAATCCTATGATCAAAATTTTACAAAGTGAAATTCTTGGGCATAATATCATATTCAGTGTATGAAAACAGATTTGAACTTGGGTTTCCTCAGGCCTCATTCATGTCTTTAACAAAAAAAAGTGTGTTCACACTGATAGGCTCTACCACCCCACCACTGCTGTTAGGTAAAAAAAAATGCCCAAACAGACAACCGTGCGTTTTTCCAAAGTTCCTGCTTGTCTGTTGGGATATATTTATTTTTTTGCCTCCAGAGGTTCAGGAAAGCTTCCCTAAACCTGGGAGATTTTTTTGGCCTTCCAGAGGAGGAAATGGCTTTTCCAAATGCCAAAAATCAGCTGGCCAGTGTGTGCATGCCGCTGGATCTGAAACATAGAAAAGTCTTGTGTGCCCTTCCATATGGCTCCATGTGCCAATTGTGGCACACGTGCCATAGGTTCTCCATCACGGGAGTAGGACATAACAGCATGGTTGACACATTGTGTTTTACAATGGAACCAAAAGAAGGTTTTTTGTGTGTGGATTAATTCTGAAAAATAGAAACACTCAGAAAAACCATGAATGAGTAGTTACTGTGTTTTCTACATGATATGTGTCAAATTGTCCAAAAATAACTCAATCAGTCAGCGAAGTATAACCATTCAGTGTTCCTTCATGGATGTAGAACTTGCTTATCCAATCATGCAATTCCTATCTCTCTTCATAAAGAAAGGTGGACAGTTTGAAATCAGATATGCAATCTATAAAATTAAACCTTTTAGACTATTGTACAGAATATTTTAGCACTTATGGGCTAAATGAAAGGATCTGGGGAAAAGGGAACGAAGGACAACAAAAGCCTACATTTTATCTGTTTCTTGTTAGTGTAAAAAAAATGTCACCAGATGGCACTGAGACAGAACTGGCTATTTCACTGTAGTAGATTACTAAATAAGCTGTTGAAATGAATATGTATTGTCAGCTGTGGAGTTCCTCTTATTAATTGCTAAGCACATCACCAATAAATTCTTTTCTGTTTTCCATTTTTTGTGAGAAATGCCGTTTATACTGGCAGTTGTACTCATATGGAAGCTTTAGACTTTAGTTCAGGGTGATTATGAATTTGGATATAATAAATATATAAATAAATCTTGATTTCATTAGGAGGCAAAACAAACCACATTATGTGAACTGATCTATATACAAAATATGGAAACTTTAGACTTTAGTTCAGGGTGATTATGAATTTGGATATAATAAATATATAAATAAATCTTGATTTCATTAGGAGGCAAAACAAACCATATTATGTGAACTGATCTATATACAAAATCAAGAAGAAAGCAAATAATAATTATCCTTTTGTGGTATCACCATAAAATAAATATAAAGAAAAAGTATGCTTGCAGAAAATTAAAATAGATGAACTGTAGTCTGTTGCAGAAAACAAGTCAACAAATAAATTTCAAATTGGTATTATCAGACGTGTAGAACATTTCCTCCAAATCTATGTCTTGGATTATCATTTTCCAATGTGAACTATTTCCAGATATGTGGATTTGTAGCTTCCAAAATCTCTAACCAGCAGGACTTCTCTGAGACTTAAATTCCACTTGTATAGAAAATATTCAATTTAGGAAAGACAGTTGTTGATTTATATTGTATTTTCTTCTGTTATAACTAATAACTATTTTTAACTATTTTTAAAAGTTCTTGAGTCTCACTTAACTTGTTCATAGAACTGTAGTTGAAGCTAATATTTAGACCAAGGTAATAAATAATCCATATTTCCTTTGCTAGGCTGATATGGTCCCAGCAGCCTAATCTCTGGCATATGGTCTTTTTTCCCCAAATGTACTAAGTCAACACTTTGAATCATTTGAGTTATTTATATTATATTTTAAATAAAAAAGGTAGTTTGCATTTCATGCAAAGTCATAGTTTGTAGAATAAATGATAATTGGCTCAATATTTTCTACCAGAATAGGTGCTTTTATTGGCTACAGTTAATGGTAGTGGACTTTGTTTTTTAAGGGTAGGGTAATGGATGCAAAGAAGCTAAACTAATTTATACACAGAATTTTCATGAATTTGAGATATATCTTGATGTTATATTGACATGTAAATGAAGAGGCGAGGCTCAAGAACAATTCAGCACCTTTATTGTCTATTAGCTAGAACTAATACAGATTGCTGGCAGGTTGCAGGGAAGCAGCTGTTAAGGGCTTCCCCGAAACCTGCTGCCACTAACAGTGCTTTATTTCTCCTGCCACTACATTAGCCAATCAGTGGTGGACATGCAAATCCATTCTCTAAATCTGTACATAACACTTGATTTACTTTAAAGTTCTGTTGAAGAGTTAATAAGTTGGAAATACTCAAAACATCAGCACTGCTAATAAGTTCTGACCCTAGTTGGACATCAGGAAAAAGAAATCCTGATAGCAAAAGTTCTTCAACAATGAAATAGTTTGCTATAATAAGAAGAAGTTCCCTTATTATATTTTTTGAGCAGCCTTTACAGTAAAAAAGAAAAACCATAATGACATATCTAATGAAAAGTTTTGCACCATTCTTTAAATGTCTATGGAGATTCTCGGTCATCCAGGTCATGGTTGTCCCAAAGGTGCTTTTTTCAAGAGGCAGATGGACTTTCTGGATTTTATTTGAAGATGGTTTATTGCTTGTTTGTTTAAATTTACCAGCTGCCGTTCTCCTGACGGACTCAGAATCCAAGAAAGAGAAGAAAAACATCTCTTCCACGAATGAGAAGCAAAACCAGAAAGTCCTCTTGAAAAAGCACTTTTGGGACACTGTTCTATAACTTAGTGAAGAAATCTGGCCATCTGTTGTGTAAGTATGGAGTTAGCATCCCTTAAAAATAATAAACATTGAATTTATTTGTGTGACCATCATATTGGGGAGATCAGATTATGTCTTGGGTTTATCACCAAGAGGACACATGAGCAAGAGTTTCCATCTCCTTGGATCCACAAATACAATGTTTCTGCAAATAAGGCGTGAAATATTCTTGTTAGTAGAAATAATATCAGGGCATCAACAAAAGGATCTAGAAAAGGTTCAACTACAGTATATTTGCCTATATTTGCTTTACATTGTAGGCCTCGCAGGTATCTTACATTTGACAATTCAGCAGCACTCTGTTAGGGGTGCATTAGTTCTAGATTCCTACAAAAGGCAGAGTTCAGGCTGATTATCTCAAAATTCCTCGTATTCCATGACTCTGTCATTGTTTTCTATTTCTTCTTATCTTTAGTGATCCAACCATGAAGAAAGAAGAAATGTCACATCTTCCCTCTTTCATACTAAACAAGCTGCTGTACTCATGAAATAAGCTGTATAAGTGTGGAATATATTAACATCTAGTCTTTTTGTCATCTGGTTTACCGCTTTACCAATTTGTTATGAGATTAGACTTCCTTTTCCAATGCTAACATCATCTGATTGGCAAGCATTTAAAAGCTTATGGAAAAATAAATGAACAAGTGAAGAAGATAACTAGGTAGGCAAAGGTGGGCTCTAATTTACGTTGCCACCAGTTCACTTCCCCAGGCTGCACCACTCCCCAGGCTGTAGTTCACCAGTTCAAATCTCACCAGGTTCAGGGTTGACTCAGCCATCCATCCTCCTGAAGTAGGTAAAATGAGGACCCAGATTGTTGGGGCGATTTGCTTACTCTGTAAACCGCTTAGAGAGGGCTTTAAAGTACTGTTAAGCGGTGTATAAGTTTAAATGCTATTGCTAAATACTATAATGCTATGAGTGCACTTTGCACACAGGCATGTGTGCATGTGCAGTTCCAATAATTCAGCTTCTGCACATGCACAGAAACACCCCTCCCCCAATTAAAAAATTCCCCCAAAAGATGGTGGAGTGCAATGACCAGCACCAACATCACCACCAGTTTACTACTGGGTCTACAGAACTAGTGCAACCCACCTGTGTACTGTTTGTTTATTTGTTTGTTTGTTTGTTTGTTCAAACAATTATAGGGTGATAATTTGTACAAATAAAACATTAGATAAGTAATGATAAAAAGTAACAAAAAAGGACAATAGGACAGGGATAGTAGGCACAGTGGTGCGCTTATGCACGCCCCTTACAGATCTCTTAGAAAGGGGGAGAGGTCAATTGTACATAGCCTAAGGTTAAAGGTTTTGGAGTTAGGAGTAGAAACCACAGAATCAGGTAGTGCATTCCAGGCATTGATTACTTTGTTGCTGAAGTCGTATTTTTTGCAGTCAAGTTTGGAGCGGCTGACATTTAGTTTAAATCGATTTCGTGCTCATGTGATGTTGCGGTTGAAGGTGAAGTAGTCGTTAACAGGTAGGACATTTTGGTATATGATTTTGTGAACTATAATCAAGTCGGAACAGAGATGACTGAGTTGTAAGTTGTCTAAACCAAGAATTTCAAGTCTGGTGGAGTAAGGTATTTTGTTGTGAGAAGAGGAATGAAGGACTCTTCTTGTGAAATATTTCTGGACTCTTCTCAATTGTGTTGATGTCAGATATGCAATGTGGGTTCCATACAGGTGAGCTGTATTCTAGGATTGGTCTGACAAATGTTTTGTAAGCTCTTGTTATCGGTTCAAAATTACCAGAGAAGAAGCTGCGAAGGATTAGGTTAACAACTCTTAAAGCCAACTCTTAAAGCCAACTCTTAAAGCCAACAACTCTTAAAGATTAACAGTGGGATAAAATGAAGAAGTACATGGATAAGTGGGAGGTGAAGCTGGAGGAATATCTAGAGCAGTGATGGTGAACCTATGGCACGGGTGACACAGGTGGCATGCGGACCCATATCTGCTGGCATGTGAACCATTGCCCTAGCTCAACTCCAGCATGCATGTGCGTGCTTGCACAGAGACTCTGGGAGGGTATTTTTGCCTTAGAGAGACCTCCGTGAGGAAGGGGGGTGTTTTTACCTTCCTCTGGCTCCAGGGAAGCCTTTGGAGCCTGGGGAGAATGAAACACTGGGCCCACCAGAAGTTGAGAAACAGGCCGTTTCTGGCCTTCAAAGGACCTCCAGGGGTCAGGGGAAGTTGTTTTTGCCCTCCCCAGGCATTGAATTATAGGTGTGGGCAGTCGCACATGCACGATAGCACGCACACACTCTCTTTCAGCACCCAAGGAAAACAAGGTTCACCATCACTGATCTAGAGGAAAGTAAATAAGCCCATGTCACTTTCTAGTGACATCAGACACACAAAGGTATGAAATAACTGAAGTAATAACTGCCCTATTTTAATGATTAAATTTTCTTAGATGGGTATGATGTGCCTTTTATTTTAGCTTTATGTTATAGTTTATGGTTTATAATGTTGTGCGAAAACAACTACTGAATCAGACAATCAAACCTTTGGGTATGGCTTGGTTTAGTTTTGATTGGCAGATCTCTCAAGGAAGAGTGACTTTCTGCTGAAAGTTGATCCTTAACTGGAGATGCTTGCAAAGCATGTTGCTGCCTTCTACAAGTAAATGATTATATATTGAATCTATATCAGTAGATGACAACATAGCACTCATGGATCTCTGTATGGAAAATAATAATGTTTATTTTTTAATCTCAAAGCTGCTTTTTCAGCAGGCAACTGAACTTTCTTGGGGGGGGTTCTTTCTTTCTTTCTTTTATCCTTTTCATCTAAGAAGCTTCTTGGATGAGAAGTGAAATGTCTTCAAAAGAAAAAAAGCAAGAATGTCCGGTTGCCTTCTTAAAAGGCAACTTTGGGACAACCAGCACCTGGATCACTGAGAATTTCTAAAGACTTTATTTTTTTAATGTATCTTTCAAAAATGATCCAGATTACATAAATTCTTGGGACAGGAATGTTCAAATGTAGTAATTTAATATGATTTCATGATCTTTCAGGATTTCAATCATTTCAAAATGAAAATTTTGGGAACATTTCTGAAATTATTTTAATTCATGAGGATTCATTATATGTTACATACTGATAATATATTCCAACTTAAGGTATTGTCAGTAGTGTCAGTATTACTGTGTAATTTTCTGTTTCAAAAGCCTAGTTTTTGGTAGTATAGTCTTGAACAGTTTTCATCACCCAATTTCTACATTTTCTCATTAAATTGAGAGGTATGATTTATTTTTATATCTGCCTTAAGTGATTTGAGACATTTTCAGCCTTCCTTAGTCTTGAGAAAATTTCAACATAAAGTAAAAGATGGATAAGAAATCACACCTTTGAAACACCTACCTGATATTCACTGAGTTAATCATCAGTAGTTTTACAAACATTAAACATCATGACTGTTAAAAGGAACACAAAATAAGATGGAGGGAGGGAGGGAAAGAGAGAGAGAGAGAGGGAGAAAGAATGAAAGAAAGAAAGAAAGAAAGAAAGAAAGAAAGAAAGAAAGAAAACCACACCCATATTATATATTTACTGATATTGTAGAAATATGGGGAATGGGGAATCCAGAGCATGATACCATGGTCTTTTGAGACTGAAGGATGCCAATTCAATGTAGAAATGTAAAAAACCCAAGACCATTGGCCAGAAACATAAACATGAATTTGGACACACACAGGAAAGGCAGTGGGAGACAGGGGAGCCTAGTGTGCTGTTCTCTATGGGGTCACAAAGAGTCAGATCTGCCTTAATTATTGAACATGAAATTGACCAGCAAAACCATTGATCTGGCATTCTATTGTATATTATAGTAATTGAAAAAAACCTAAGCTGAACACCTCATTGCTGTGAGATACTAGAATATAATACTTATATTGATGAAAACTAGCTACACTTTGCAAACGGTCATTGTTGGAAGTAGTTCACGGCTTCTTGCTTTACCATTGTGTTTTCCTATGAAGATTTCTTATTAACTAATGTCCAGAACATAAGCCAAGTCACTATATTCACAGAAGGCAGAAAGCAAAATGCAGGCTCCATTTCATGCATAATTTCTTGGAAATAATATCCATCAAAGTCAGTTTCATATTCTTTCAAAATAGAAGATATTTTATTGTAATATTGTTCAGATTGTTCAGAACAGAATAGAATAACAGAGTTGGAAGGAACTTTGAACAGTTGACTCTAATCCGTTTTGGTTGTCCAATCTCTTATTTTAAATCTCCAGAGATGGAGCATGCTCAATTTCTGAAGGCAGCCCATTCTAATTGTTAATTGTTCTCATTGTCAGAAAATTTCTTCTTAGTTCTAGGTTGCTTCTCTCCTTGATTAGTTTCCATCTATTGCCTCCATCTCGTGCCTTCAGGTTCCTTGGAGAATAGGTTGACCCCATATTCTTTATGGCAGACGTTTTGATATTAGAATATTGTTATCTTGTAACCCTGGTCCTTTTTTTCATTAAATTAGATATACTGCTTATATTCAACTTCTCTGCTTAAGTAACAAGCATTGCTTTAAACTCTAAAATCCCAACCCTGAGGCTTTATTATTTGTTCAATGGCTCTGTTTTACATTGTTGTTTTTGTAAAATTAAATTATTTAGGTTGTGTTGTTTCGGCTGTGGCGAGGGGGGCGTTTGCCCAGGCTTGCCTGGTGCACCAGTTGCGGCCCTATTTGGACCGGGAGTCACTGCTCACAGTCACTCATGCCCTCATCACCTCGAGGCTCAACTACTGTAATGCCCTCTACATGGGGCTACCTTTGAAAAGTGTTCGGAAACTTCAGGTCATGCAGAATGCAGCTGCGAGAGCAATCCTGGGCTTCCCCAAATATGCCCATGTTACACCAACACTCCGCAGTCTGCATTGGTTGCCGATCAGTTTCCGGTCACAATTCAAAGTGTTGGGTATGACCTATAAAGCCCTTCATAGCACCGGACCAGATTATCTCAGGGACCGCCATCTACTGCACGAATCCCAGCTACCGGTTAGGTCCCACAGAGTGGGTCTTCTCCGGGTCCCATCAACTAAACAATGTTGCTTGGTGGGACCCAGGAGAAGAGCCTTCTCTGTGGCATCCCCGGCCCCCTGGAACCAACTCCCCCCAGAGATTAGAATTGCCCCCACCCTTCTTGACTTTCGTAAGCTTCTTAAAACCCACCTCTGCTGCCAGGCATGGGGGAACTGAGCTATTCTTTCCCCTTAGCCCTTTACAATTTTATGCATGGTATGTCTGTATGTATGTTTTTAACTGTTTTAATATTGGATTGTTATATGCTGTTTTTATTACTGTTGTTAGCCGGCCCGAGTCTACGGACAGGGGCGACATACAAATCCAATAAATAAATAAATGAATAAATAAATGAATAAGTAAGTAAGTAAGTAAGTAAGTAAGTAAGTAAGTAAGTAAGTAAGTAAGTAAGTAAATAAATAAATATGATTCATTGTTCTTAGCTGTTTTTATGAGGGATGTTTAGTGTGTATGCCACCATAATCTACTGGAGATGGGCAGTCAATTAATTGAAATAAATATATAATGTAATGTGATTATTATTAATATAATATAATATAATTAATATAATATAATATAATGTAATGTCCTAACAGACAGGAAGCAGCAGGTGAAGCTAGGAAAAATCACATCAGATATATGTACAATTAGCACAGGTGCCCCCCAAGGCTGTGTACTCTCACCACTTCTCTTCTCTCTATACACTAATGACTGCATCTCATACGATCCATCTGTTAAACTACTGAAGTTTGCAGATGATACAACAGTGATCGGACTCATTCGAGACAATGATGAATCCGCATACAGACGGGAAGTTGAACAACTATCCTTGTGGTGTGACCAGCACAATCTAGAACTGAACACACTCAAAACCGTAGAAATGGTGGTAGACTTTAAGAGAAACCCTTCCACCCTTTCACCTCTCAGAATACTAGACAACACAGTATCAACAGTAGAGACCTTCAAATTTCTAGGTTCTATCATATCTCAAGACCTAAAATGGTCACCTAACATCAAAAACATCATCAAAAAAGCACAACAAAGAATGTTCTTTCTGCGCCAGCTCAGGAAGCTCAAACTGCCCAAGGAGCTGCTGATTCAGTTCTACAGAGGAATCACTGAGTCTGTCATCTGCACCTCTATAACTGTCTGGTTTGGTGCTGCAACCCAACAGGACCGACACAGACTTCAGAGGATAATCAGAATTGTAGAAAAAACAATTGCTGCCAATCTGCCTTCCATTGAGGACCTGTATATTGCACGAGTCAAAAAGAGGGCGGGTAAAATATTTACTGACCCCTCGCATCCTGGACACAAATTGTTTCAACTCCTACCCTCAAAACGTCGCTACAGAGCACTGCACACCAAGACAACTAGACACAAGAACATTTTTTTCCCGAACGCCATCACTCTACTAAACAAATAATTCCCTCAAAACTGTCAGACTTTCTACTAAATCTGCACTTCTATTCTACTAGTTTTTCTCATCATTCCTATCACCCATTTCCTCCCATGTTGACTGTATGACTGTAACTTTTTGCTTATATCCTAAGATTTTTATTAATATTGCTTCTTCATTGCTTATTTGACCCCTATGACAATCATTATGACCCCTATCACATGATTCTTGACAAATGTATATTTTATTTTATGTACGTTGAGAGCATATGCACCAAGACAAATTCCTTGTGTGTCCAATCACACTTGGCCAATAAAAATTCTATTCTATTCTATTCTATTAACACTAGATAAATCAAGTGAGCAAAAAATTTTAGGCTAAGGACTTCAAGCACTATTGCCAATGATTTATTGACCATCATTGGCAGAATTGAAAATTTTCTTTCTTAAAAAAAATATTGTTTGGATTTGCTGAAATTTAGAAAATTTTAAATAGGAAATTAAATGTGCTAAATCTTGGAAAAAAATCATTAAATCATTAAATACTAGCAACAAAATCATCCCTACGTTTCATGGAAATATGAGATTTGTTATGTGGTGAAAATATTTATTTTTCAGTTTAAAAAAAACAAAAATATGTGTACGAAAGAAAAATTTAAATTTAATCTAAATATTTGTGCAGGGTTTTGTTTAAAACTTGGTTCAATGCATGATTTATTTTGATTGTTAGATTGATATTTGATTTGAGCTTCCTCTACAAATGTTCTTTAAAAAGCCTGCCACTTGTATTTTATACATGGAGAGGTCATAAGAACATAGTGTATTGAATATTGAGAACAGATCCTGCCCCCTTATATCACTGGTAAAATATTATATTTTAAAAATAAACAAGAAAAGCTATTGTTAAGCAGTCCATCATATAAAGGTCAGAGATGCTCTTTGATTTAACATTTTTGCCCCACTCTAATATAATAAAATTCCACAAACTTGATCAGAGCTTGGAATGTTACAAGGGTTATCCAGAAAATAATGTTACAAGGCATGTAGATCTCATAGGGAATATTTGCAGGGGGAGTTGGTATTACTGTCAGTAGATCATCAACTGGCTTTGTGGTGAAGGTTTATTTATGTATTGTTAGAGTTGAAAGGAACCATGACGGCCATCGAGTTCAACTCCCCGCCCAAGCAGGAACCCTATAGTACACCAGTCAAGTGGCAGTTCAATCTTGTCTTAAAAATGTCCAGAGTGTTGAAGTTCACAACATTCGCTGGTAGGTTGTTCCATTGGTTGATCGCTCTGACCGTCAGGAAGTTCCTCCTTATCTCCATGTTGAATCTCTCCTTGGTCAGCTTCCAGCCGTTGTTCCTCGTCCGGCACGCTGGTGCCCTGAAGAATAAAGTGATCCCCTCCTCTCTGTGACATCCCCTCGTATACTTGTAGACTGCTATCATGTCCGCTCTGGCCCTCCTTTTCTCTAGAGATGAGGTTAGAGATTAGCGTCCTCATTCCATTTGCCTCTAAGTGCAAAGTGCATGCTTAATATGCTACTTGAATGCTAAGGCCATGAACGCTGCTGTGATGGGTGCCCAAGATTTGTGCCCGATGGATGCCCAAGATTTTTCTTACCAATTGCTGAGTTTTGAATTTTTTGGCTGTTAGCAGAATGGGTATGGCGCTATTGCATTGATTGATGTTTGCTTTGAGAAAAACCTCACCTTCAATCTTAAAACAGCCAAGAAATTCTCGGGTAGCACTGACTCTGTCAATTTTTTATGCTTTGGTAAGCATCTTGGGCACCCATCACAGCAGCATTCATGCCCTTAGCATTTAGGTCAGGGGTCTTCAAACTTGACAACTTTAAGACTTGGGGACTTCAACTCCCAGAATTCTCCAGCCAGCAGAACAGTAGGGAGAATTATGGGAGTTGAAGTCCACAAGTCTTAAAGTTGCCAAGTTTGAAGACCTATGATTTAGGTAGTGTATTACAGTGCACACTTTGCACTTGGAGGGAAACAGAATAAGGACACTCATTTCTAACCTTCACCACAATACCAGTCGATGATCTACTAACCACTGGCACTGCTCATTCTCTTTTGCTGGCTTCCCGCTACACAATAGTAATATCAATTTCTTGCTCAAACATTCCCTGCAAGCCCTATGTGGATTGTAACCTTACTTTCCAGATAACCCTCATATATGGCAATGTTTAAATTTCCTGCAAAGAGGTACAGAGTGGACTCTCTTGCCTTAAAGAGGATCAAGTTAGCAATAGACTTTCTCCCCAATAGTCTGCTTCCAGATATCTTTCTCTTCCACATTGATATATAAACAGGCCACAAGAGGCATAGCTATTTCATTGCTTTCTTCTGTAGCTTTCTGGTGTTTGCCGAGTATTATATTAGGCTAAGCTATTGCTGTTAAGCTATTTTTCTGATAACAGATGACACTGATTGAAGACTTTTGCATACCCAATCCTAGAAGAACTGCAGCATTGCATATTTTGCTTTTTGTTGTTTGTTGAGAATATGGCAACATATTTTTTAATAGAGGGTATACTATTTACTCCTTCCTATTTTGCACCTCCAAAATGGGTGTTGGAAGATAATGCATTGTCAGCCATCATAGGCCATGGGGGAACTGAGAGAGCTTCCCCAGGCCTATATTGTTTATGTATGGTATGTTGTGTGCATGTTTTTTTAAAATTATGGGTTTTTAGTTTTAATTATTAGATTTGTATTGTATATTGTTTTTCTATTACTGCTGTGAGCCGCCCCGAGTCTGCGGAGAGGGGCAGCATACAGATTTAATAAATAAGTAAGTAAGTAAGTAAGTAAGTAAGTAAGTAAGTAAGTAAGTAAGTAAGTAAGTAAATAATAATAATAATAATAATAATAATAATAATAATAATAATAATCTCTCTGTGCTAAATAGCAATTATGAACATCTAATCCATCATAGCTAGTGGGTACCAGACTGGAGAAAGTCACCTTTTTTCTCCTATCTGCATATTCTTTCTAAGAATACGTCTTACTATATTCAACCCTATTTTAGGAATTAGAGATTGGATGCATACCCATCTCTCAGATTAGATACAGCATGGCCCAGATATTCGTCTGGTTGAAGAATAGCAGCAAAGATTATCCTTCCTCCCCAATTCACTCAAATCAACAAAGGTAATAGTAAACACATTCCAGGAGAAAAAAAAAATCACAAACACTTCTCTTAGCTCCAGCATATTAGCATAACATTAGTGATGGGCCCCACTCGGTATGGATGGAATCGGCGATCCATTAGGGTTTTTTTTAATGGGTCCCAAAGGCGGGCCCGGCTGTTCGTACACCTCCACATGTGATTTCACATCTGTGCATGCATCTGAAGTGAAATCTTACATGAGGACACTTGCACAGTGAGATTTCAACAATTTTTGCCCTGAAATTTTTGCTGAAATCTTGCCTGCATGAGCATCTTTGTGTGAGATATCTCGGGCGCATGCATAGAAGCAAAATCTTGCATGGACACAGGTGTTGGACACCCACACGCCCGACACCAGCCTCAGGATCCTGTACTGGTAGGAAAAATAAGTGGAACCCTTCGCTGATAACACCCCAGAATTATGATAAGAAAGACAAAAAAGGCTAGATAGTGGACTTAGCAGTACCTGAGACAGCAGAATAGAAGAGAAAGAACTGGAGAAGATAACAAAATACCAACACCTGAAAACAGAAATAGAACAGCTTTGGCAAAAGAAAGCAAAGGTAGCACCATTGGCATTGTCAAATTCACCCTCAGTCAATTTTAAAAGGCAGCTTTATCTGGAACAGTTTATATCCTGAGACAATACTTTTAACACCATCAAACAACAATATCTGCCTACTCCAGTTTTGGAAGGACTTGATAGGTGAATAAAAATGTCAAATCCAGTCTAAATATCTGGCTGATTGTGTGACCAACCACAATAACTTATTTTCCAGCATACATGAGTGATGTCTGCAGGGAAAGTCAAGAAAGCAACTTGGTGATCTCAGTTGTCTGAGCATCCCCTTTCCTTTTCATATACATTTCAAGGAGGCACACTCCTTCCAAAGAGTAAAGATTCGAGTGCATTTCTTCATTGAGTCTTCACACTTATGACCATGCTGGCTGCTGGTCGAACCTAATTGGCTCAGACACAAGCAGCTGGTAAGCGGGAAAACAAAGCCCTGCTATTGGTTCGAAGTTTGACAGGTCCGCTATAAAAGGAGCTGTCAAGACGCTTGTTCTCTGTTCTGTTCCTTGTGCTGAATAAAGGTTGTTATTACTGTTACTCCTGAATCTGGCTCATTCTTGTCAGCTGCACCTACCTACCTACCTTGCACTGGTGACGAAGGTGGGATATGGACCATGAAAGAACGGAACAAAGAACAACTGGCTTGATAGCTTCCTTTTATAATGGAGCTGTCAAACTTTGAACTAATAGCACGGCTTTGTTTTCCCACTTGCTAGCTGCTTGCATCTAAGCCAATCAGGCTTCACCAGCAGTGGGCATGGTCATAAATGTGAGGACTCAACAGCCATCTTTGCCTTTTGATCCTCTTGATGCTCTAATTGATACCTAATCATTTGTCACACCTCTTAATAGCAGGAATGTCATTAGATCATGAAAATATTTTTCACCTCTTAGGCTCTTTACCCTAAGCACAGAGATACTGTATTTCTTGTGTTGGAAATAATGCTTGTTTCTTTCTTGTTTTATTTGATTTATTTGATTGTGACAGCTGAGCATAATAAATGTATTTTATCTATTGCTTCAAGTATAATAAATAATAGTTTCCTTTTCAGAAAACTGAAACCTGGGGAAAAAAACATAGTCGCTTAGGGAAACAGGAATTAAACAGTAATTCTACTATTTTTATGCAGCTAGTTTTAATTCTATGAATGACTTAAAAGAAGGATTGTTTAGTCTTCAAATGGAATTCAACGCCAGAAATCCGAATATGTTTATGATGTGTGAATGCAACAAATCCAATAACCATTGTCAGTTGTGTTAGAAAGGGTAGCTGTAGAAATTTAACAAACATTTAAATACAAATGTAATAGAAGTAGTGAGCCTTCTGTAAAACATAATTGCTTTATTTATTTTGGAAAGACAAGTTAATGTTTACAGCTCAATTGCCTTCATATTGTACAATGAATGAAGAGGGTTAATCAATGAATTTTAGCCTAGGATTAGGATTAAGGTCTAGGTTTCAGTTCAAATGGAACTGAAAATTCTTCAAATTCCTATTTGTTTATCACAATATTTCTCCAGCTATATCAGTTTCCTGGCCCCAAAAAAATCCTATTTTTTCATTTACTATAATGATGACTATTAGGCTATAATGGCACCATGGGCATCTGATAATAACACAAATCTACATATCCATACTGAAGCAGAAGCCAGGTCATCCATCAGGTTTACAATAAACGTTTAAGAAATTTAACACATAATACATGGCAATATTATGAAGCCAGTGGAAAACTTTAACTATGTGACTGAGAAAGATAAATACAGAGAATAATATGAGAAAGAAAGAACACATCCAAGATATGAAATTGACAACACATTGCATTATATCTCTACTTCTAGTTGTTTAAAACACTTTTTTTCCACAAATATGGCTATCTAAACATTAATGTCTAATCTTGGCTGCAAGGTACTATAAAACCATAAACCTGGTTTAAACTATGCCAGAAAATCATCATGCTAGCGATGCTAACATCTCTTTCTCTGTTTTGAAAGAGATGGAAGTTGCAATCTCAAAAGTAATGAGAAGGAGTTAATATACAGAATAGAATACAGAATAATAGAGTTGGAAGGGACCTTGGAGGTCTTCTAGTCCAACCCCTGCTCAAGCAGGAGACTATACAATTTCAGACAAGTGGCTTTCCAGTCTCTTCTTAAAAGCCTCCAGTGATGAAGCACCGACAACTGAAGACAACCTGTTCCATTGCTTAATTGTTCTCACTGTTCATACTGGAGCACAGAATAATTTATTTTCAGAGAAAAAACATTAGGATCAAACTCTAAGAGGAAATTATCACCATCCCATCCCTAAAAGGCTACAGATTTGAAAAAAATATATCCATGTTACAAATTTAAAAAGATGCATAGATACTTAAGTTTAACTGTGAAGTAACATCAGAGTATGTTGAGACTTCTAAATATTCAAAGCTTCTATTTCTGTATGTTTAACTTGAAAAGCATCCAGTTTACACAAGGCAAAGTTCTTTTAAATATAATCTGAAATCAAACAAAGATATACTCTCAGACCTCAGTTTAGCACGTTTAACTCAGACAAATATTGCACCAAACTAGTTTTGCTCTTGAAGACTGCAGGCTAGTTATTCTAGCAAGCAAAATGAATCCATAAATCAAGACCACAAGAGGCTAATGTATTTAAAAAAGAATCAAGCCTCTGCAAAAATGAACAACATACCTTTTTTTAAAAGTACAGAAAATTAATTATTGCTCTGCTTTGAATGTTGAATTCCAGCTGAGCATAAGACAATATAGCTTATCTGCTATGTTGTCTAAATCACTGTGGCCCAAGGACTTATTTTGAAGCAGCGTTTTTTTTTCCCCCAAATCTGAAAAAAGGCTTTCAGTTATAGTTAGTATTTGTAATGCTTGCTGTGAAATCCACCAATATTGGGGGTGATGTGGACAAGAGGGAAAATAAACTTTTGAGATAAAATGGAAAAACAATAAAACAAGAAAGCCAGCAAACACTTAAGATAAGACTCCATGAAGGTTAGAATGACTTTTGTTAGAAATATCATTTTATTGACTTAACTTGATGATGTGCAAAGAAAGGCTACATTTTCAGGCAGGAGAGTCACTTTTGGCTTCTCAGCAGCATGCCAAAGATTGCACTCCAGAATCAAGGTCAAGACAAAGAAAGGGATGGAATGGCAACAAGAGTTTGTTTTAATTGAATTAATTGTAATTACACAAATTAAAACTGTTAATAGACTTTTCAGATATTCTATAATCAGGCACATCCACAGGGGTCAAAAAATTAAGATGGTGGCCATGAACAGATAATCAAAATCCTACCCTTTTTATACATACTGCAATGCATATAAAAAGGGTAGTACATCGACTGTATGCTTGCAGCTGCTGTCTTGACTTTTTGACTTCTTTTGTAGATACCCTGTCTATAATTTCTCTACAAGTTTTAACAATTATAAATTCTTCTTCAAAGAAAAGCCAACCTTTTGGAGGTACTGAAGCTCAACTGTACGTGTGTACATATATGTTTATGTAGATATATACATGGGAGTAGTGTTTTGTGTGTGTGTGTGTGTGCGTGCATATGCATACATGCACACACACATAATCACACATATATTTAGATAGATAGATAGATAGATAGATAGATAGATAGATAGATAGATAGATAGATAGATAGATAGATAGATAGATAGATAGATAGATGATACAGGAAATATTCGGTTTATGAGAATGGATCAAGCTAAAACATTTTTTCCAATCTTACTACCATCTAAATCAGGGCTGTCAAACTCCCAGCCCATGGGCTGGATGCATCACACACACTGGCCACGCCCACACCCTGTTTAGCGAATGCCATCATGATGCCATCATGATGATGTGAGTTTGACACCCCTGCTCTAGATAAAGAGGATGACAACTGTGTGACTGCAATTTGTTTGAAAGATATTAGGAAATCTAAACAAAAATAAGTTGGAAACAGGCATCTATTAAAAATCCAAATGATTTTGACCCTTGGTTACTTGTAATCTTCCAGCAGATTTTTTCTCTCTTTTTTTCTAGTGAAAATTAGTGCTTGAATTTCAATTTACTTGTTGATAATATACCCATTTTTTCAGATGCTAATCCACACAATTCCTTTAGTTTCAAATGTAGTATGCCAGACCTTCCATAATTGACAGCCATCCTTTTTTTAATTGTGGACACAGGGCAACAGGTCTTGTTCAGTTCACATTAGTGGATAGATCATTAAATGCCATATTACATGGTAGAGGAGTGAGGTCACATGCTGCATAACACTTCAAGTAGAAGCATTCAATATAACACTTTATAGATTCAAGGCACAAGCCATCATTAATTGCCCAAATAACCTTTCCATGTACTAGTTGAAATAAAAGCCAACTTGAATGATAGCTACAGATTGTACAACTTTTCTAGGGCCAAGAACTAAAATGGTCTTTGACTGGCATGCTACTGGTTGTACTTCCCAAAAAGAGAATATGGGATGGATCAGATCAGAACAAAATCTATATATTTAATTATTCTCCGCTTCTACAGTTTTAATATTATTTTAGTTTGTATAAACTTTAAGGCCATAGTCAATTCAGTAGGGCAGTGGTTCTCAACCATTTTTTCACCACAGACCTCCTTTAAATACCTTTTGTGGACACAGACTATGACCACAAAACCCCAAGACTCAATTCAAGATTTAAATCATAACATTTTTTCAATCATTTGTAGTTTCCCTCTGATGACATTGCAGCCACACCAGGAGTCTGAGGGTCACAGGTTTGGAACATTTGTCCACAGAATGTTAAATCATGGAATGATCAACTCAATTGACTATGTCCTATTCAATATGTATATGTATCTGTATGCATTTTTTTTATTTATGTATTTTTAATCATTGGTCTTTAATTGTAAACAAACACTGGGAATCATGAGCATGTGATAGAAGGAATCATTTTGACTTTTTTCAATCCTCTCATAGATAATCCTGACATATATGAATCATTAAGAAAATGGTCAGTAGTTGCAGAACCAAGTTTAGAAACACATATTTATTCATGGGTTCTCGTTTCTTCTTTAGGCTTTCTTTTATTGACAAATTTACTTAGAGAAAAATATTGTTAAGTCAACAGGAAGGATGGAATGCTTGCTGATGTACTGTAGGTCTTCTGTAAGTATATAAAAAGATTCCAATCTATATTTTGCCAATAGTGTTTGTGATAACAAAAAACACTTTGGATTGTAATTAAATTCTGGGAATGTATAGATTCATCGATTTTGGGTCACAGCCTGTCCCATTTTATAGCAATTCCATGAAAGTAGAAAATAAAGCATATACTGTACACTGATTTTTTATTTTAGAATATTGGACAGGATTGTGTTTATTGTTAACAGAAGCTATCTTCATCACACCTGTTCTGCCTACATTGAGGTAATGACTTACATTATGACGCAATCTGTACAATGTGATGCTATAGATTTCATTTGTGGTTCATGATTAAATCAAAAAACATGAAGCTACTATCATAATGGCAGATAATGCTTGGAACGTTTTTAAGTAGCATCTCTATAAATGATGCTGATCTCTTCCGTCCTTACTGTTTTTCTGCTTGCAACTTTTCCCTCCCATCCAGCAAATTTCTCCTACCAGGTCAAAAGTATTGAGAGCAGGGGCAATAAAGGCCAAGGGTCAGAATTTCCAACGTGCACTACATCTCACTTCTATTTTTAGGAAATTGGTACAACCTTAGTCTGACACAGTGACCTCTTGACATTATGTTAAATTTGACTTCAAATTCTTGGAGTTCTCATGAAAATCACTGAGAATTAGTAACTTCTTTCTTGATTGAAAAGTTGCATATAAAGATAAGAAACCTGATCTCTGGACCCAACTTTTATGGGCCAGCAGTGTGGAACAACAAACATCCAGCATATATATCAATTTGCAAAGAACGTATTCTCACTGAATAATCAGTGTTCTCGTGCTATTTAAACCACCAGCTAGAGAATGCATATTGAAACTGAATTTCAGTATTTTATTTTTATGTACATTTCAATATTTTTCACCTGGAAAGAAAAAATCTAAATACAGACAGACTGTAAATGTTGTAAGTGTATAGCTCTCAACAATAATTTAGCTGAATATATGCTTTGTACAGAATGCTGTCTTCTTAAATGGAGTTTACAGCTACATTGATAAAATGGATTCCTCATTTCCTTGTTTTGTTTTTAACCTATAATAAGCAGAAGAAAGAGAGGAGAGAGAAAGAGACAATTACAAGTTAATATTAATTAGCAGCTGAAATAACACTGGTTAAACTATGTACAGTACAAACCATTCATACAAATGAGGACTAGGATATTGAATTTGTTACAATATTGTGTAATAAAGATAAGACAGACATTTACAACTTACAGGTTGCCTTTCAGGCATTTTTCTTTCCTACATGGGGATTGTAGGACTTCTTAGTTGGGGGTGACTGCCAAGTTGAACCTATCTGTCTGAAGTGATGACTATCAGGACGCAAAAAATGATCAGGTCTGTTAACATGTAAATTCCAAATGTTTGCTCATCTTTATTTGTTCAATAGGCCCCACCCTGCAGAATAAGAGCCACCTAACATCACCTTGAATGTGCCCACAGTGTGCTGGAGAAAAGCCACTAACCTAAATTGTGTTCATATCAAGAGAACTACTGAACTCTAAACACACACATATCCCCTGCCACCCACCCCATCCCAGTTTTGAACAAGCAATTACTCCTACACAGTAATATTTACCAGTACAGCTACTTCAAGTGAAGGAATGCATGAATGGGGATTACTGATTATCATGTATTCAAGATTTAGATTTCCATAACATTGGTTATTTCCATAACCATTCTTTATCTAATTGATCTGTTTTGCTTGATGACAGATGATGATCCTGAACATATCAGACAATGAAAGTCATCTTAAGAGGTACCTCTGTAGATGCAAAGAGGAAGAAGGAAAGAGAAAGAAAAACCATATGTGGCATCATTTAAATAGTGATTTACAACTGGACTGATATATAATGGAGCTGACTGGGCAGAAATGATTAGATTGGCTTCCGTTAACATATTTGCAGCCAGTTGATATCAGCAGCAAAATGTAGACACATTCTGGGCAAAAGTTGTGGCCTTCTTCTTTGAGGTAATAGCCCTGTCATATGACCTCTTTTATTTGATTTGATTTATTTTATTCCTTGGGATCCTCAGTCTTAGATGTATGGTCTGCTTCAACCCGAAGGGAAGTATGGCGTGTCGCTATGGTAGTTGTAATCTGGGCATACTTTCTGTACTAGTTTATAATCTGTACTATAAAAGGAAATGTAAATACAGATTACTTTAAAGGGCTTGGAGCAGAGCCATGAGACGTGACTTTGGGTTTGCTCCTGGTAACATGTTTTAGAAGGATCATAGTTGCAGAGTGTGTTCTTGGTGGCTTTGTCAACTTTTTCATACTCAATGCGGCAGTTGAAGGACTTGGAATCTTTGGCATCAATCACTGTTTGTTGTGCCAAGTCAAATTCCACTATTTTGGTTGGGGGCACCAAGCTCACTGATACATTCCCTTGGCCAGTTGAATTATGCCTAAAGTAAACACTGAATGTCCCGTTGCCATGATCAACTATTTTCCCAGTTATCAATAGGTTTAGCTTGACTGTCTTGATATTGGAATGAAAATCGCCCCAGCCAAACATTTTCTTGAATTTCCCAGTCTTGACAATGGGCCGTCGCTTCGCTCTGGATCGAGGCTCTTGAAGATCCGTGGAGTTCCTCAGCCACTCCCATAAATCTTGCTCCGAATAAGTTTCAGGAGCATCATACCGCATACTCAAATCTGTTTCATTTTCTTTTCTGCGAAAAGTCTGTGACAGCAGCCGGCTGATTGATAAGTCTTTGCTGCTTTCTGTCCATATATGCTTTAGTATGGATTTGGAACTGCCTGCTTTTAGAAGTTCTGATTTGCCACCACTGCTTAAATTTGCACAGGTGACCTGAAAAATCAAGAACAAAAACACACTTAGACACATAAATATATATCTAATATTATATATATATATTATAATATATATATATTCTCTTCCCTTCCAAATCTGCTGAACTGCAGGTCTAAAAGTAGCTCAAATTCTGTTACAGATTGTCCTTGACTTATGACTGTTTATTTTAATAATGGTTCATATGACAGCCTTGGGAAAAGTGAGTTATGACCCAGCCTTGAAGTTACAATTGTTATATCATACCCATGGTCACAAGGTCACAATTTGGGTGCTTGGCAAGCAGCTTGCATTTACAACACCTCCAGCAACTTGTGTTTTATGTAATCATTATTTGCAATCTCCCAGCTGGTTTCTGACAAATAAAGTCAATTGGGGAAGCCAAATTTGCATAATGGCCATTTGAACCACTTAATGGCCATATGATTTGCTTAACGCCATATATTCATGTAATGACCTCAGTCAAATAATTATAAAATTGGGTCTAGATCATTTAATAATGACATCACTTATTGAAATTATGTCTCCAATTGTAGTCATAAGACAGAGACTACCTGTATAAAATATACTATCAATATTCAAAGGTCTGCATACCATATAACCAGCTGAGGGCTATGAGCTGGAACACTAAATTGCGCTCGTCACCGCGGCTAGTAAGTTCTTGTGGGACCAGCGCAATTTTGCTGCTGCACCTGTGGAGGTAGCAAAATCGTGCATGGAGCCGCAGGTAAAACCTCACCAAAACAAAGGGCACAATTTTTCTACCTCTACAAGTGCAGCAGCAAAATCGCTGGTCCTGCAAGAACTTAAGAGCCACGGTGGCGAGCGCAATTTAGCATTCCAGCTCATAGCCCAGCACTGCATATAACTGATATCTAAACAGCAATTAAAAATACATAATTGTGTGTATAGAAACATAGAAACATAGAAGACTGACGGCAGAAAAAGACCCCATGGTCCATCTAGTCTGCCCTTTTACTATTTCCTGTATTTTATCTTACAATGGATATATGTTTATCCCAGGCATGTTTAAATTCGGTTACTGTGGATTTACCAACCACGTCTGCTGGAAGTTTGTTCCAAGGATCTACTACTCTTTCAGTAAAATAATACTTTCTCATGTTGCCTTTGATCTTTCCCCCAACTAACTTCAGATTGTGTCCCCTTGTTCTTGTGTTCACTTTCCTGTTAAAAACACTTCCCTCCTGAACCCTATTTAACCCTTTAACATATTTAAATGTTTCGATCATGTCCCCCCTTTTCCTTCTGTCTTCCAGACTATACAGATTGAGTTCATTAAGTCTTTCCTGATACGTTTTATACTTAAGACCTTCCACCATTCTTGTAGCCCGTCTTTGGACCCGTTCAATTTTGTCAATATCTTTTTGTAGATGAGGTCTCCAGAACTGAACACAGTACTCCAAATGTGGTCTCACCAGCGCTCTATATAAGGGGATCACAATCTCCCTCTTCCTGCTTGTTATACCTCTAGCTATGCAGCCAAGCATCCTACTTGCCTTTCCTACCGCCCGACCACACTGCTCACCCATTTTGAGACTGTCAGAAATCACTACCCCTAAATCCTTCTCTTCTGAAGTTTTTGCTAACACAGAACTGCCAATGCAATACTCAGATTTAGGATTCCTTTTCCCCAAGTGCATTATTTTACATTTGGAAACATTAAACTGCAGTTTCCATTGCTTTGACCATTTATCTAGTAACGCTAAATCATTTACCATATTACAGACCAATGGTAGTATGAGAGAGTGAGTGAGTGAGTGAGTGAGTGTAATTTTGAAACTCTTATTCACTATTTGTTTTGTTTTATACAAGATACATCAAGCTATAATAACCACATAAATAGTTCCTTATGTGACATCTATTTTAAAACAAATCTTAAAAACATAAAATTCAAATAGCACAATAAAAATAATCAGTAAAATCCAAAACAACACAGATGTAGTATTATAAAAAGTTAACTGCTGCAGTCTAAATTCATCTTTGCTATATGAAGCTATTTCATAATAGTTAAAAATTTAAGAGCTGAAGATGACAAATCTATGATTTTTAATAAAGGAAATATTAATTTTGATTTTAACATAGTCTGAGAAAGCTTTTTTTTTTAAAAAAAAAAAAACCCTGAAACTAATGCAAATAACACTATCAAGGAATTTATCTTCATAGTAGCCATTCAGTTCAACTTTGAGTACTTATACCAGCATCTTTTGTTGGAACTTACAGAATTGGCAAATCCATATGTCATAAAGTCAAAACAGAAGTATTCCTTCTACTTCCTGGAGGAGAGAAAGCAAGCCACAAGTCTCAGATTCATTCACAATAATCTTAACCACTTTCTCTATTATGATTCAAAATACTGGGTGTTGTAATTTCCAAAATCTACAGAATACCAGATTAGAAAAGATTGGCCTCAGAGTATCTGTCTCATTTTATTCATATAACAAACTTTTTTTGTTTGGAGATTGAAAAGTTTTCCTGAGTGGGTGAAGCTAGGCTCCAAGGATGGGAAGATATTGCCCTTTAGCCAATCAGCACTGAGTTTAAAAAAGTATAAATTGTGTCCCTCTGCTTAGTAACCCCCTTCTTTAGGCTCAGTCCTCAGTCTAAGGACATGTCCTTTGCTCACATCATTGGATATTAGCTAGCTTCTAAATCTCATCTGTCCATCTAGTCTGATTTTTTCCCCAGCTTGAATTCACTTTCATATTCCCACTGATTGCTGTCATCTGCTCCTGGGTTGAGAGCAGTGGCGGGCGCTAGGCCCAGCCACAGGGTGAGCCTCCAGCCAACATGACTGGTCTGAAGAGCACTGGCCCACTCATTCCAGCTGTCAGAAGGCTTCTGAGGCAACAAGCCAGCGCTTATCATTGCACTCTCTCTTTGCATTACCAACAGCGGAGGGAAAGAGGGGACTGTTGTATGACTGTCTCCAAGCTGCAGAAGCTTTGTGCTTGCATGGCCACTGTGTCTCTCCCTCCAGCTGGGGCCTTTGTCCTGATAGCCGGCACACCCACTTGCAAATGGTAATTCCTCTCTCAGCCTCGTCAGCACTCCCATTGCTTTCATTGTAGCCTGACAAGACCTCAGGAAATCCTCGCAAGGCCTGGCAGCCACTTCTACAGTGCGAGCGGCCTATACTATCAGGCATCCATTGCTGCCATGTTCCTCATGCTGGCAGACATTTAAGGGGTGTTTCCTTGTTGCAATCACCATTTTGTATATGTCATTGACCCAGGCAATGGCGGACAAGGCATCTAAGCAGGGCAAGACCAAGGTCAAGTCAAATAGTCCCCCCCAACCTTAGGGGGCACAGATTGACCCCCATCTACACAAAGAGTCACAGTAGTCTTTAGTGGCCCAAAGGCCTCCAGACACTCCACAGCTGCACCAGCAGGTAGCACCTGAACTTGGAGTTGTCAGCCAGGTTTAATTGTCCTCCCTACAGATACAGGGCTTTGGTATGTCCCACCTTTGGAGGCTAACTCCACCCACTAAGGAGAATGGACATTGGACCTATCTGATATGCTCCTTCTCTTAGGAAAGATCTAGCCTCCAGGTCCCTCCCTATTGTTTTCTATACTGGCTGGCACATGGAGGTTCATGTACTATTCTATGCAGGAGCTGCACACAGTCTACTGCTGTCCTTCACCTAAAGAAGTGTGTTACTAGGCAGAGAGACACAATTTATACTTTTTTAGACTCAGTCTCGATTGGCTAAATGGCAGTGTCATCCCATCCTTGGAAGCAAACTCCATCCTATGAGAAGGTAGGTCCAACACCCATTCTATGACAGATTATAAATTAGCCCATTACTTGTGCTAATGGAACTGTAATTATGGCTTTTATGTGAGTGCGACTCCCATGTTTGTAACCTGTAGTTTATATAAGCTATGTCTTAGTATGATGTGTGAACCAAATTGTAATCTTTGTATGAGTTCATGCTATGCAATCTTTGCTATATTAGGGCCAAGTACAAGTGCACTAGAGTGCCTTCCGTCCCCTGTCCTATTGCTCTCCTATATCTCCTATACCTTTCTTCTATTCCTATATCTCTTCTTCTATTCTTTCATTGATATGTTCTATTACTATATCTTCACTTCTATTCTTTCTTAGATATACATTTTACTATGAGTATCTCCTCTATAACCTTCATCATGTATTTTACTATGTGTATATAGATATATACCCACTAAAACCCTCATTGTGTATAGGACAAAATAAAGAAATAAATAAAAATATTATTTACTAAATTGTTTCTTCCATTTATAATTAGTAAAATGTTTCATAGTTTTCCACAAAGAATCAGAAGATTGTCACAGTTGAAGAATATGACAATTTGACAACTGGTCATAAAAAAGCGGTGTTATTTATTTATGAAACATGATTTATTCATTCCAGTTATATACTGATGTAAATAATATGGAAGAAAACTGTTATTCAACAAAAAATCAGTTTATAAGACTACTCCTTATTCTATTAAATAGATAAACAGTGGGTGCCATCTCAGTATAGATCATGCTAGCTGAAACTCCTGGAAACTGAGAAATAATAACTGCTAGGAGACTGTATATTGTAGATTAAAAAAAACTTTTGATACAGAAATATTTGGATTCTATACAAATGATTGCATGAGGAAAGAGCAAAAGATTTTATAGTAGCAAATAGGCACATTTCAAAATTATTTCCATCTATAGATTAAATATCACATTTCTAATACTGGATCAGGGGTTTAAAAAGTATATCTAGGCTTAATATCGAAACAGTGAGATACAAAAGCAAAGCAGTTCTTTCTGGTACTGGGCCATATAGCATAAGCCTGGAAATATATGTCATTTTCTGAGTGACCACAATTTAACATAGCTTAGAAAATGATGACCCAGCTCCAGGATGATGCCACAGGGCCCAGCAACGAAATGGCTTGTTATGCTTTCCTAACCTAAGTTCTACTGCAGAATGTTGTTAAAGGCTGTGGAATGCTCCAGAATGTGTAGTAACTAGTGATGGGCGAACCCAACTGTGTTCGGATTCGGCAAGTTTGGACGAACTTTACTCAAAATTCGGCCAAACCTCAACCGAACCCGCACTTGAACCCGAACGTGGAATCCCTCTCATGAAGAGATTCCGGGGGCAGAGTTTTGACGTAACTGGCAGGTTGCTAAGGATGCCAAGGTGATCACTTCCTGGATTCCATGGAATCCAGGAATGATCACCTTGGCATCCTTAGCAACCTGCCGGTGACGTCAAAGCTCCAAACACCAAACACGACCCCGAACTTCGGGTTTCTTGTTCAGCATACCAAACACCGCAAAATTCAGTACGGACCCGAATTGTGTAGGTTTGGTTTGCCCATCCCTAGTGGTAACATAATAATCCACTGCATTGCTGAGCTGCATGGTGTCATCCTTTAAGCAACTGCCACAATCAATGAAGCCACTTGAAAAATGATGGCTGCTTCCAGTTACATGGTCCAGCAATGGCACAATCTGCTCTATCCCTAGCCAGAGCTCTGGGGCACCAGTCAAAGCTCTTTGAAAAGTAAGTGAAGAGGAAGAGGAGATGGAGTTCACTGTGGTGAGAGCAGAGGTGGGTGTCAAAATGGAATGGTGGGAATGCTGTTTCACCAGCAGCAGCAGAGTGCATAGGCCCACTCCATTGCCACTGGGGTGCAACTGGCGTGATTCCAGTAAAAATTACCGCGCATGCGTGGAAGCAAAGAAACCAGCAATTTTTGCCCAAATCTCGCTGCTGCAAGGACATCCACGTGAGATTTCGGGTGCTGAACATGCGCAGAAGCCAAATTTTGCTGCAGTGCCTAGAGTGGCAGTTGGGGCCAGCAAGCAACAGTGGCTTGCCCGAGCTCCGGCTGGGTGGCCTGCTCTCTGCTATGCTGCGCTGCAGGCATCTCTTGGTGCATGTGGGAGAGCACAGAGATTGGGACCGCCCTGCTTGCTCCACGCCCCATGCCTATTTTTTTAATTAATTAATTAATTAATTTTATATATTTGTCGTACAAGTATAGAATTATAGTTTGTATTAGCATAACAAAGTATAAAGAGGTGATAAAAAGGATAATAGGACAGAAGGAAAAGGTAATAAATAAACTATCTGCCATTTGAATGAAGTAGTGTAAAAACTTGTTGGTTGGAAATATTTGGATCAAGTGTGTTCTCAGAATGAAGATGTCACTAGAGCCCCATGCTACTTTAGGAAATGACCCAAATTTCCTAAATTATTATTATTATTTATTATTTATTTGATTTGTTTAGCCGCCCCTCTCTGCAGACTCAGGGCGGCTAACAACAATGATAAAAAACAACATGTAACAATCCAATTTAATAAAACAACTAAAAACCCTTATTATAAAAACCAAACACACACACAAACATACCATACATAACTTGTAATGGCCTTGGGGAAGGAATATCCTAACTCCCCCATGCCTGGCGACAAAGGTGGTTCTTGAGTAATTTGCGAAAGACAAGGAGGGTGGAGCCCGTTCTAATCTCTTGGGGAAGTTGATTCCAGAGGGCCGGGGCCACCACAGAGAAGGCTCTTCCCCTGGGGCTTGCTAAACGACATTGTTTGGTCGAGGGGACCTGGAGAAAGCCAACTCTGTGGGACCTAATCGGTCGCTGGGATTCGTGCGGCAGGAGGCGGTCTCGGAGGTATTCTGGTCCAATGCCATGAAGGGCTTTAAAGGTCATAACCAACACTTTGAATTGTGACCGGAAATTGATCGGCAGCCAATGCTTATTTTGTTTATTTTGAAATAAACAATAAGGGGCTTTCCTCTTCCATTGCACTGATGAATCTCAGAATAACAGTTTCTGATTTATCAACCTTTCCCATCACCTTGATTTCTCACAAAACCTAATGGCCAAAAATAATTTCAAAAATTTCTACCTAAATATCTTATAAAAGTCAAGAAATAGATCTTTTCTTTACTGGCAATCACTCAATTTATATGCTACCAGTCCCTCCAAAATGAGAGACCTTGACCTTAAAAGGAAATGTGAATGGCTGCCTAAAACAAATAAAGACAAATAAAGCCTTATTAATAATAACAACTAATGAAGCATATTTTTATGTGCTGGAAGAAGCAGGTAGATAGAAAGAGCCGGGGTGGCACAGCAGGTAGAGTGCTGTACTGCAGGCCACTGAAGCTGACTGTAGATCTGAAGGTCAGCAGTTCAAATCTCATCACCGGCTCAAGGTTGACTCAGCTTTCCATCCTTCCGAGGTGGGTAAAATGAGGACCCAGATTGTGGGGGCAATAATGCTGGCTCTGTTAAAAAAGTGCTATTGCTAACACGTTGTAAGCCGCCCTGAGTCTAAGGAGAAAGGCAGCATAAAAATTGAATAAATAAATAAATAATAAATAAATAAATAAAGTAACAAACATGGCCATGTTTGCTTACAGATGAGATGATTTAACCAACAATTCCCTCTTTTTAATACCAAGGATAATAAAATATAAAATAAATAAATAAAATATATGAGCTGCTCCACATGTGAGTATTCCAAGTTACGAGCCACTACGCAAGCAAAATTTCTGTTCGACACCCAAGCTCAAATTCGGGATATGAGCCGAGCTTCCACTAGGTGGTGCAAGAATCTCCTTGCTTCCAGTTATCTCGGCGTGAAAAACAAAGTCTAAAGGCATTCATTCGAGATGCGAGTTGATGGACTTACGAGCTCGGGTCTGGAACGAATTAAACTCGTACGTCGAGGTACCACTGTAATTGGGGAGGGAGGTTGTAACAAAAAACACTGAAGATGTTAACAAAGTGAAGCAGCGACAAAAGATGAGTCACAGAAAATGAGAAAAAGAATATACAGTGATCCCCCGGGTATTGCGATCCCGATCATTGCGAAACGGCTATATGGCGATTTTTCAACCCGGAAGTCAAAACACCATCTGCGCATGCGCGCCCTTTTTTTCTATGGCCACGCATGCGTAGATGGCGCCGGGCAGATCAGCTGCTGGGCGGCTTCCCTGGGTCTTCCCCCTCTTGCTGGCGGGAGGGCGAGCAGCGGGCATCAGCGAGGAGTTTCCCCACCGCCCACGCAAACTCCTCGCTGCTGCCGCGCCCGCCGCTTGTCTTGTCCGCCGCCTGCCTGCCCGCGCGCCCACCGCTCGCCCGCCCTTCGCCCGCAGCAGCGAGGAGCCGAAGATTGGGGTTTCCCCACCGCCCACACCGTTCGCTCGCGCCGCTTCCCAGCTGAGTCCTGAAGCGAATTGGCTTCAGGACTCAGCTGGGAAGCGGCACGAGTGAACGGTGTGGGCAGGCGAAGGGCGGGCGAGCGGCAGCGAGGAGTTTGTGTGGGCGGTGGGGAAACCCCAATCTTCGGCTCCTCGCTGCTGCGACGGAAGTAAAAACACCATCTGCGCATGCGCAGATGGTGTTTTTACTTCCGCAGCGCTACTTCGCGAAAAACCGATCATTGCGAGGGGTCCTGGAACGGAACCCTCGCAATGATCGGGGGATCACTGTAATTCTTAAGCAGCATTTTGAGAGCAGGAGCAAATGAGGAGAAGAAATGGGGCTGAAAAAAAGAAAATATGCCAATTTGGTATGGAAGAAGAATTGAGGCATGTTTCCTAGCTCATTCCCCCCATCGTCAATCACAAAAAGGATATAAGGTGCTAGAGACAATCCCACTTAGAAACATAGAAACATAGAAGACTGACGACAGAAAAAGACCTCATGGTCCATCTAGTCTGCCCTTATACTATTTCCTGTATTTTTATCTTAGGATGGATATATGTTTATCCCAGGCATGTTTAAATTCAGTTCCTGTGGATTTACCAACCACGTCTGTTGGAAGTTTGTTCCAAGCATCTACTACTCTTTCAGTAAAATAATATTTTCTCCTGTTCTTCTGATCTTTTCCCCAACTAACTTCAGATTGTGTCCCCTTGTTCCTGTGTTCACTTTCCTATTAAAAACACTTCCCTCCTGAACCTTGTTTAACCCTTTGACATATTTAAATATTTTGATCATGTCCCCCATTTTCCTTCTGTCCTCCAGACTATACAGATTGAGTTCATTAAGTCTTTCCTGATACGTTTTATGCTTAAGACCTTCTTGTAGCCCGTATTTGGACCCATTCAATTTTGTCAATATCTTTTTGTAGGTGAGGTCTCCAGAACTGAAAACAGTATTCCAAATGTGGTCTCATCAGCGCTCTATATAGCGGGATCACAATCTCCCTCTTTCTGCTTGTTATACCTCTAGCTATGCAGCCAAGCATCCTACTTGCTTTTCCTACCGTCCGACCATACTTCTCACCCATTTTGAGACTGTCAGAAATCACTACCCCCAAATCCTCCTCTTCTGAAGTCTTTGCTAACACAGAACTGCCAATACTTCATTCAGCTACTTTCAAAAAGGCCTGATCTGTCTTGGTCTCACATTTCAGATTAAAATTTGCTTATGTATGTAATATGCACCATGGGATTAACCCACAAATTGTCTCTGTAATTTGATGTGGCACTCAAAAGTTCATTTGAAATAGAAGCACTGGCTCATTTTAGCCTTTATGAAATCCAAAATGAAGGTTTTTTTTAAAAAAACAACAATAATAATAACAACTGCTGATAATGATACAGTCTGCCAACCCTGATAGCCTCTTGCATTGCAACGGTTCTTCATAATGTTTAATTATATGAAATGTGAAGGCTTTAAATTATGTAATTTCCTGCCCCCTCTGCTCGATTTCATCAGCTAACACATGGCAAGCATAGAAATGCAAAGTGCTATGCTATGAAGTCATGCCAATTGATTTGCAATGTTGTATTTACCTCCAACATTTTCTCCTTTAAAATAAATAGCAACTTCTGACATGCCTATTCTCATATTTAATATTACTGATGTTTCCATTGTGTCTATTATATGTTATGTTCAATTGCTTTGCACAAACTAATCTTGTTCTTGCAATGGTTGTTCAAAGTGAAGGCTGGGCTTGTAGTTTAATTTAAAGATAAATTAGGGAAGCAAAACATTACAACCATGAAACTATAATCAACAGTAAAACTCATTGTCTATACCATATAATTCAGAGACTCCGGCAAATGTAATACATGAAATTTACTTTTCATGCATGCAATTTGGCTGCATAAATATATCTATACTATACCTGATGAAGTGGACAAGGCCATGGGAGCTGTGAGTTACGCCACCTGTTTATTGGATCCGTATCCTTCCTGGCTGTTTTGGCATGGGAAGTGACATGGAGCTGGGTCCAGGAGATTGCCAATGCTTTATTGAGGGAGGGATCCTTTCCGGCTCCCTGCAAAGTGGCACTCATGCACCCCCTCCTCAAGAAGCCTTCCCTGGATCCAACTGTATTTAACAACTATCGTCCTGTCTCCAATCTTCCTTTCATGGGGAAGGTTGTTGAGAAGGCGGTGTCACTCCAGCTCCAACAGTCCTTGGATGAAGCTGATTATCTGGACTCTCAGCAGTCAGGATTCAGGCCAGCTACAACACAGAAACTGCTTTGCTCATGCTGATGGATGATCTCTGCTGGGCCTGGAACAGGGGTTTATCTATCCTGGTGCCCTTGACCTCTCAGTGGGGTGTTTACCCAGGTTCGACTGGTGCACCAGTTAACAGTCCTATCTGGAAAAGGAGTCTCTCCTCACAGTCACTCATGCCCTTATCACATCAAGGTTTGACTACTGCAATGCTGAAGAGCATTCGGAAACTACGAATTGTGCAGAATGCAGCCGCAAGGCATGTTCATGTTTCTCCAGCTCCCCGCAGACTGCATTGGCTTCCAATTGGTTTTCGGACACAATTCAAAGTGTTGGTTATGACCTATAAAGCCCTACATGGCATCGGACCAGACTAGTTACGGAACCGCCTTTTGCCGCATGTATCCCAGTGTCCAGTTAGGTCCCACAGAGTCAGCATTCTCCAGGTCCCGTCAACTAGACAATGTCACTTGGCAGGGGCGAGGGGAAGAGCCTTCCCTGTGGGGGCCCTGGCCCTCTATAATCAACTCCCCCTGGAGATTCATACTGCCCCAACCTTCCTCACCTTCAGCAAGAATCTGAAAACCTATTCATGTCACCAAGAATAGGGGTCCCTAGAACCTAGCCTCTTGCCAACGAATGTGTGATATGTTTGTGTTTTGAATCTGAATGAAAGATTTTTAATGTTTTATACTTTTTAGAATGGTTTTAGTTCAGTTATTTATAGTTACTGGATTTCAGATATGTTATTGTATATTGTGTTATGATATGTTGTGAGCTGCCCCAAGTCCAAGGAGAGGAGCAGCATACAAGTCCAATTAATAAAATAAAGAAATAAATAAATAAAAGCATCTTCCCCTCCCACCCTCCACTTCTATTAGAAAGTTATTAAGGCCAAGAGCTCTGTAACTTGGATTGTCCTCCAACTGATAGGCTGATGACACCCAACTTTCCATTTTTCACCTACCACAATCCTAAAAATTGTTCCAATTATAAATTGGTGTCATTAAAAGATTATGATGATCAGTGATGGGCCCCACCCGGTATGAATAGAATCGGTGATCTGTTAGCACTTTTTAAAATGGTTTCTGGAGGCCGGCCTGGCTGCGCGCACCCGACATGTATGCATGTGTCTCCGCATGAAATTTTGCTTCTGAGCATGCACCCAAAGCAAAATGTCATGTGGGGACACTTGTACGGGCAAGATTTCAACAATTTTGCCCTCTTTTAGCTACTGTGCAGAATGCTCATGTCATCCACATGAGCATCCTCGCACGAGATATTGCTTCAGATTAGATTAGATTATATTTATTGGATTTATATGCCGCCCCTCTCCGCAAACTCGGGGCAGCGCACAACAATAATAAAAAACAGTACATAATAAAAATCCAATGCCCACCAATCTAATTACAGTTTAAAATTAGTAATTTCATAAAACAATCCCAATATATATAAAAAACAGGCACACAGTCAATCAATCAACAAAACAACATGGGCAAGGGGGAGGTGTTTTAGTTCCCCCATGCCTGACGGCAGAGGTGGGTCTTAAGGAGTTTACGAAAGGCAGGGAGGGTGGGGGCAATCCTAATCTCAGGGGGGAGCTGGTTCCAGAGGGCCAGGCCCCCCACAGAGAAGGCTCTTCCCCTGGGTCCCGCCAGACGACATTTTTTAGTCGATGGGACCCGAAGAAGGCCGACTCTGTGGGACCTAACCGGTCGCTGGGATTCATGCGGCAGGAGGCGGTCCCGAAGATATTCTGGTCTGATGCCATGAAGGGCTTTATAGGTCATAACCAACACTTTGAATTGTGACCGGAAACTGATCGGCAACCAATGCAGACTGCGGAGTGTTGGAGTAATATGGGCATACTTAGAGAAGCCCATAATTGCTCTCGCAGCTGCATTCTGCACGATCTGAAGTTTCCGAACACTTTTCAAAGGTAGCCCCATGTAGAGAGCGTTACAGTAGTCGAGCCTCGAGGTGATGAGGGCAAACACATGTGCAGCAGCAAAATCTCACACTGGGGTGCACACACACGTTTTGGGGTGCATGCACACCCATGCCAGCCTCAGGATCCTGTACTAGTAGGAAAAAGTAAGTGGAGTCCTTCGCTGATAATGATGTTGTTTAATGATGTGGTGATGTTTAATCTAAGCTACTAATGGCTAAACCCAAGGGTGGTATGTTTGCTCCCTAGAAATGCTAGATATATTTATTTTATTTTATTTTATTTATTTATTTATTTTGTCCAATACAGAATGAACGTTATAGAGCAGACCTTGGCAAGGGACATGCCGCGGGCAACGTCCGGCCCACCCGCTCTCTGTGACCAGTCTGTGGAGGTCCGCGTCTGCTTCACTGTGAGGATGAAAGAGCTCACTGTGTCTGCCAGGACTCCTCTGGTTCCTGCTTTCCTGATGAATCATAAGGAAAGCAGGAACCAGAGAAGTCCCAGCAGACACAGTGAACTCTTTTATCCTCGCACTGGAGTGGACCCCGACCTCCTACTGAGAGCGGCCAAGCACAGAAACCACACAAATATTCCAGCGCAGTGATTGTGGTGAGCCGTGTTGCCGTAAAGCAAACAATTAGGGGTCTGTAGAGTGAGTCTGGGTGTTTAGGCCAGGCCAGGGTCTGGGTCTTTACAGTTTTGGACAGAACTGAGTCAATTATATTAGCCCGGTCCTCTAAAACCATATCAATTTCTCATGTGCCTCTGTGGCAAAATTAATTGCCCACCCCTGTCATAGAGAGTACACTCATAGTAAAATATATCAAAGAAAGAATAGAAGAGAAGATATATGAATAAAATATATCATTGAAAGAACAGAAAAAAAAGATATAGGAATAGAAGAGAAGATATAGGAGAGACAATAGGATGGGGGACGGAAGGCACGCTAGTGCACTTATGCATGCCCCTTACTGACCTCTTGGGAATCTGGAAAGGTCAACCATGGACAATCTAAGGATAAAATCTTGGGAGTTAGGGGATGACACTACGGAATCCAGTAATGAGTTCCACGCTTCGACAACTCAATTATTAAAGTCATATTTTTTACAGTCAAGTTTGGAGCGGTTAATATTAAGTTTGAATCGGTTGTGTGCTCTTGCGTTGTTGTGGTTGAAGCTGAAGTAGTCGTTGACAGGCAGGACATTGCAGCCTATGATCTTGTGGGCAATACTTAGATCATGTTTAAGGTGTCGTAGTTCTAAGCTTTCTAGACCCAGGATTGTAAGTCTAGTTTCGTAGGGTATTCTGTGTTTCAAATGGAGGAGTGAAGTCATGATGGCATGCGACTTACCTAAAGTGTACTTTATGTGAAACTGGAAAAACTTCAACTGATCCAAAATGATGAGGCAAGATCTCTGACTAAGCTATCATAAGAACCATGTGTAGTTTCCTTGTTACAAATTCAATGGATAGAAGTCTGCTTTAGAACACAGTGGATAGCGCTGATTAAGAGCAGCAAAGCCATGTGTTCGTGAGGCAAATCTGTCTGGGGAGGAAAAAAATCACATTGTCCTACATAAAGCTGCCCAGCTTTTAAGATTCTCAGGATCAGTGCATCACTCTCTCATGCTATTATCACAGCTTACACTTTAAAGATAACTTTTTCAATTGTGTTCCCAGGCACAATTCAAGGGCTAGTTTCATTTTTGTTCTCTTTTTGCCAGGAAACAGGTGCGTTTTTATTCAGAGAGGCTGACTTGCTGCTGAAATAGTTGAAAATTGTCTGGTTGGTATTGTCTTTAATTTTTAATCATATTCTTTGCTTAACTTAGGTTTTAAACTGATGGATTTACTAACAGAAAGAAAAAAAGAAAGGAGGAAGGGAGGGAAGGGGGATGTTAAAGAGCCCCATCCACATTGTTTTATAGACAGATAAGTTTAGAAAATATTGAGGAAACACCAAGGTATCTATCTCACAAGTCACACGTTGTTTGTAGCAAAAAAAACCCTCAAGAAAAATATCCAAGTTCCACAAAAGCCAACAAAACCAAAACATAAAACAGACCTTAAAGTATCTGTAAAATGATGAAAACATTAATGGGAAAAATTAAAAATCAAAATATGAAAAATTGAATAGAGTTCCATGGAAGAGGCCATAGATGGATGGCTGAAGATAAGCACATTATACTTCAATTATTAACTGAAGTCCTGCTTGTTAACATATTAGCCATAATAAAACTAAATGAGAGGTATTCATTAACTGTTTCATTTGAAGAAACATAGTGTAGGAAATTATTTTACTAAGGTGGGGTTGCAATATTTTCCATGATTGTTTTTGTCCCAACTGTATAAATTATCTTTTTCTCTACAGTTATTATCAGTTAACAAGCAACATGTTTTTATTATATCCGATAAGTGATTTTCTTTTGAACATCTTAGACTTAGACACTTACTACACAATCAATACTCTATGAATTTCAAGAGTCAAAGCCTCTTTTCTATTCATTCTCTTTTTTATTCAAGCCAAGGCTATTCCACCAGAGTGCCTAATGGTAAAGATGCAACACATTTCTAAAAACTGGACAGTATTGAAATGTTAACTGTACAATATAACCTTTTAACTCTTCTTCTCCACTGCATACTTTCAGAATAAGTTTAAACTAAACTCCAGCGCCAGTATCATCATTACAGGTCTTCTTCTATTTTTCTTTTTCATCATCTTCTTCCTCATATTAGTAGATTATGGCAGCTTTTGAAAAATTCAGAGCAGTTCCATTCTGTAGAAGATTAAAGTCTCCAAGAATAAATTAGAATGGGTTAAGAATATCTAACAGAGTTTTAAGGCTTTTGCATAATACAGGCATCATAGCATTTCTGTTCACTTTGAAATGAAACTCTAGCTAGGTAAATAACTTTAGTGAGGACCTGGTACTTTGATTCTACACTCCTATAAGCCTTCTTTTATTAATATTGCCATTGCCATTTCTCATCTATGTGCTGAAAGGAATATTAAATAATTTTAGAATTTGCCTGAAAGGCCACTGAGCAACATTTTAATCAAAATGTACACCCCCTCCACTTCATATATCCCACTTGTTGAAAACAGTGCCCTTTCTTAGATAAAAGTCAATTCAAATACTCAGCAGTAACCTATGAAATAATATAGCTTCAACCAAAGTATTAATTCTGCAAAAATAAACAAGATAGGCAAGTTTTTTCCAAACACATTTTTATTAAATGAATTCCAGGTCTTTATTTTTATCACACCAGAGTGGACATATCCCACTTGGTTGATACGATCCTACAAGATTGTTCAAAGAACAAATGCTACTTTGGATTCTTGGGAAGAATGCTACTTTGAATTCTTGGGAAGAATGCTCTCTACATGGGGCTACCTTTGAAAAGTGTTCGGAAACTTCAGATCGTGCAGAATGCAGCTGCGAGAGCAGTCATGGGCTTACCTAGGTATGCCCATGTTTCACCATCACTCCGCAGTCTGCATTGGCTGCCGATCAGTTTCCGGTCACAATTCAAAGTGTTGGTTATGACCTTTAAAGCCCTTCATGGCATTGGACCAGAATATCTCCGAGACCGCCTCCTGCCGCACGAATCCCAGCGACCGATTAGGTCCCACAGAGTGGGCCTTTTCCGGGTCCCGTCAACTAAACAATGTCGGTTGGCGGGCCCCAGGGGAAGAGCCTTCTCTGTGGCGGCACTGGCCCTCTGGAACCAACTCCCCCCGGAGATTAGAACTGCCCCTACTCTTCCTTCCTTCCGTAAACTCCTTAAAACCCACCTTTGCCGTCAGGCATGGGGGAACTGAAACATCTTCCCCTGGGCATGTCTAATTTATGTATGGTATGCTTGTGTGTATGCCTGTTAGTATATGGGGTCTTTTTAAAATCTTTAATATTTTAAATTGTCAGATTATTTATGATTTGTTTCCACGTGTTGTGAGCCGCCCCGAGTCTTCGGAGAGGGGCGGCATACAAATCTAAGTAATAAAAAAATAAAAAAATAAATGCTTGCTCTCTATTCTAAATTGGCTAAATACAAACCCAAGTTCATATCTTATTCTTGAAAGAAAATTGAAACAATGATTGAATCTGGACTTGAAACTAAAGTGGATTCAAACTGTAGCGAATAGCTTCAAAGAAATAGAGTAAAGATGATCAGCATATGAGTATAAAATTTGTCTAACCATCATAAGAGCTTAAAATAATCTAAAGAACAAGTCTCTCTGAACTTAGATTGCTCGAATTTATGAGAAAAAATGTTAGAATGAAAACAAAGAGTGATGGTGAATGCTTCTAATTACTATTGAGAAATCTATGTATAGGCAAATCAAGAAAGCTACACATTCATGTCCATTTTCATGCTGTTTTGAAGAAAATGCTTCCCTTCTGACAGGAAGCAATACCCAAGATCTGACACCTCTAAGGTTGCAGCATATTCAAGGAAATATAAATAAAAATTATCATAATGGCCCTGTACATTATGGAAACAGTTTCAGGGGACAGAATCTCTGAAACTGATATCCTCAATTATGTTTCAAAATCCAAGACAAATTGGGACATTAAGACAGTGATGTATTCATTTTTATGGATGCTGCACAGAAATGAAAGGCCAGGCGAAATAACGCCGGGCCGAAAATTGCCAATGGCGGGAAGCAACTCGGTTCTCCCCATCAGCTGTGGGGCGTTCCCCGCGATAGCGCGGGAACGCCCCAGAGCAATCAGCGGCCGCTCGGGCATTCTGGGAAAGCCGAGGGGCGGGGCGTGTGCCCTTTATCAGGGCTTGCTTGCCCCCTCCCCCCGGCTTCTTTTGCACCCCCGAGCTCGCCGCAGAACGGATCCTTCGTTGGATCGCCTCTCCTTCATTGCCGGCAGCGCGCAGGACGGCGCCTACAAGAACTTCGAACATTCACCTTTCTCCCGCCCGGTTTGCTTGCTTGGGAAAGGGGGGAGGTTGTCAGATGGCTGGCGCGGGTCGGCACCCCCCCCCCACCTTGTGTATGTGGCGGCGGAGTGCGCAGGGGCTTTAACGGCTTGCCTGCTGGGTTCGTGGTTCGGGGCCTGTGTTCCGCCGGGCAGGTGATCCAGGGCCCTGACGGCCCAGCTGGCTACGCGCTTGGAGCGTTTCGGTGCAGGGCGGCCTGGGCGAGCGCTAGGGAGTGGGCGACAGCAGCGGAGAGGCCTTTCTCCCTTCCTCCACGTGGTTTGTTTTGCCGCCGATTTCGGGGTCATGACGCTTTGCGCGGCGCCGGGGTTTGTACAACGTGGCGGGCTACTCGCACGTGCTCTGTTCCCGGCATGGCGCGCCGCGCCAGAGTTTCCTTTCGTGGGGACGGGGGGCGGGGGTCTGCCTTGGGCATGCCGCCCCCCCCCTTCTGGAGTGTAGGTAAAAAACATTGCTTACACTGGATGCAAGATACGCGGTGGATTTCTCACTTTCATTGGAGTGTCAAGCTAGAGATCCGATGGAGACGGGAGAGGACAGGAGCAAATGTTCCCCTTTGCTGAAGTGCACATTCTCAGAGGACAAGTTTTATCTGTTGCCCCCCCCCCCCTCACTGGTTTATTTAAGAAATATATATATATGTATATATTTGGATGGCGGGGGGGGGAGAGAATCTATTGTTGTTTTAAGAGCTGCAATCATGTGGGTATATCCACACCGCCAGATAATACATTGTGCTAAAATAGCTAAACTTCGTGATTATTCAACTTGAATAATATATTGCTAATATGGTTGGGGCATCAATTTTGGCATCTTGGAGTATTGCTTCATGTTAAGCAGGATATAAAGAGCTCTACTCTTATGTCAGGTGGATAGAGGATTCTATATACATTACATTCTATATATTGCCCATCTCACTGGGGCAACTCTGGGCAAGTCATGATTTCTCTTCAGACTATTTACCTCATTAGGGAGATTATTTGATGAGGTATGGAATAAACTCTCATTTGTTTGGTGCTATTTTAGATGGTCAGTCATAACAAGTATGCCATAAAATTATTATTAAAATGATTTAATAGATTTAAGTCAGTAGGCTTGAATCGATTGAGCTTAAAATGAATGAATCAAAATGATCTAATTTATTTAAGTCAGTATACTTGAGTGGATTGAGCTGAAGATGAATGTTAAAATGATTTAATTTATTTAAACTGTATACTTGAAGGGGTTTAGCATAAACTGATTGGTAAACTGATTTATTTATTATGTCAGTATAGTAGAATTGATTGAGCTCGAATTGAATTATTAAAATGATTTTATGGATTTAAGTCAATAGACTTGAATTGATTGAACTTAAAATAAATGAATCAAAATGATCTAATTCAGGCTAGTATACTTGAATGAATTGATCATAAGAGGAATGAATTAAAACGAGCTAATTTATTGAAACGATTATATGGGAATTGGTTGAACATAAAGTGATTCCAAAAAAAATAAAAATAAAAATAAAAAATAAATAAATAAAATGATTTAGGTTATTAAGTCAGGATATGGGAATGGATTGTGCTTAATGAATTATAAGAATGGTTTAATTTATTAAGTTAGTATATTTGAATTGAGTGAGCTTAAAATGAAATAATTTGAAATTAAACTGATTTACTGGGAGTCACAACACATGGGTTGTGATATTACAGCGGGGGGGGAACTCCCCCCCCCTGCCCGCCCCACCAATTCCACAGGGCAATGCAAGCATCCCCTTAAGGCAATTCTTAGCGTACACAAATTTGGAGAAATAAGGCTCCTGTACGCCAGTTAAATATTGGGGTAGGCCAAACAAGCCACTAGGTTATGAGCATTGGTTACAACGAGACATATAATTGAACCATAATGTGGTGGACATAGAAATGGTATGGGGATTAAAAATTTCATATTTGAAATGCTTTTCATCAGCCCGGTCTCACTACCATTTGATAACAGTTCTTTCATACCCGGTAGATAATGGCGCCCTCCTAGGGCATTTTATCACAAGAGGGACAATAACAATCAGGGATAGTAGCCATGAAACCAGGTTAGGTGGTGTTGGAGCAACTGGACCTATTGAAAGACTGCTTTGTCAGTGAGAATGGCTTGTAGTGATCAAAAGACTGTAGCATTACTATAGACCTTGGCCCCTTTTGTCCATCATGGCTTCAAGGGACTTAGCTGGCTTCTGACAGCAACTTTGCAGTTAAAACCTTGGCTTCTGCTCATAAGCAGGTTTAGAAGAAACATTACAACAAATGACGGTTTTCTGCTACTTGGGAGGCCGTTAATCGGTATTACACTTTTATCAAACATTATAAATCTCTGCACTTCATTTGGAACAGCGCTGCTGAATACAAAGGATTTGTTTCTTCCTATGTAAGGATCTCCCGCCGAGAGCACTGTGCAGAAATATATCTTGGCTTTTCTTTGAAGCACTGTGGAATGGGGACCTAAGAAGCGGATTGGCAGACAGGTCTGGCATATGTCTCTTTACCACATTGAAAATAGCAATTAGGTTATTGGGCGGTAAGTAAATATAGCCTCATGTGGCTCCCTTACCCTCAATTTAAAATAAATAAATAAATAATTGCCCTCACGCTTTAATAAGGGTTGACAGTGTTAATATAAACTGTTATAGCATGTGGTAACATAGTGAGCTATGTTCTACACCTTACATAGTAAAATTTGCTTATTAAAGCTTTTTGTTGAGATTATATACATGTTATCAGGCTGGAGGTTTATTTTTGTATGTTTTCCTCTTCACTTCCAAGTTGGCTTAATGGCAATCCTCCTGGTCAAATATGCCCTGAGGAATTATCTTTGTTAATTTTATGGCCATACTTAACTAGTGATGTATTGCGCTAAAGGGTTACTTGGTAACAAGGGTTTTTATGTGCTTGCTCCTGGGGTATTTTTTTATTATTATTATTATTATTATTATTATTATTATTATTATTATTATTATTATTTTCACGATGTGCCGGATCCTGGAGCAGTTGCGCATAGAAGTCTTTATGTCTCCCGGAATGGTGCTACTAATATTCTGAATTTTGCCACATTTCCAAATGTGAAGTTATTGTACTGAAGGCTACAACAGTACGGGGCAGTTGGTAGCAGGCCCCCCTTTTCTGTACAAGCAAAACGGAAAGATACTATTAATACCATAACTACAGCCTGCAGATACCCATGTCATTACCATGCTGAAGGTTGGAAATCTCCCAAATTCTGGCTAATCCTCTCATGAGTAAAACAATGAGGAACCGGATTGTGGGGGCAATAGCCTAGCTTTGTTAAAAGTGCTATTGCTAACATGTAGTAAGCCGCCATGAGTCTAAGGAGAAGGGCGGCATAAAAATCAAATAAATAAATAAATTAGGCGGCTCATCTCAGCCCTTTTAGTTTGTTCATAAGAAATGGTATGTATAGTCACTTACCGGAATGGGGGGCTTGCAAGAACGCTAAGCATTGAGGTCATCTGAATCAAATTCACGATTGAGTTGATTTTAAGCTTAATATAAGTATTAAGCATTATATTAATTGTTTTTAATGGATAATTCAGAAAATGTTATTATCATAAACAATATTGAAGTCGTGGTGTCAGGATGGTACCATTAATATTATGGTTATATTGATGAAGTCATGTTGGTAAAGCTAATCCATGCGCTAACGATAAAGAAAGCATTGGCATGGGCCTTTGCTTATCTTCATAAATTTCTTGCAATTATTTTACTCCCTGGGTGAGCAGGCAAGGCCACGGAGCATATTGGCTAATCTCCCTGGCATTTTAATGCTGGAGGAAGAGTATTACGATTTCCTGAGAGGAATACAGGAACAGGGGACTGCAACTATGGTGTACAGCTGGCCCATCAGTGGAGTGAAGCGAGCCAGCAACAGGAGGCCCAGTCCGTTAACAGGGAGTATGTGTGCATGGGCAGGCGATTGGCAGCCACATGGCATAGGCTGGGGCGCAGGGTACCCAGAATTGGTGGATGGCACCATCGCTCAAGCAAAGGAGTGCAGGTTGCACCACACGGTTACATGCCATCACATAGGGGCAACAGGTGGACTTAGCTCTCCTAACAAAAGACCTCGGTGTCAAACTATTTGAAGATAAGGGGAATGATCAGGAGATGGTCCAAGGAAAGGACTCAGATTGGGGAGACATTAGTAAGCCGCTATACATTACCCAGTTTCAGGGGCAGCGGGCATTGGATGAGACCCAGATCCTCACCCAACGAGGCGAGGCTGTTTTTCACATGGCAGCCATAAAAAAGGGCCTTTGGGGACATGGTAGGTCTGCAAAGTGCTGTCATGATCGCATAGTAGTGGATCATGCAAGGTTCCCTGGGCCAGCAAACCGAGGTTAAATGGGGGATGCGGCAGCCGCGTTGGTTATGCACGGTGGCTGACCAGTAACGCAGATGGTGGTTTGATCACTGCCGGGTATATCAAACAAGGATATATGCCGGGGTATGATGGACTCAGTGCAAGTAAAGCAAGGAAGCCAGGGAATAGTGCCCTTGGTACCATAAGACAGGCCTCCACAGGAGGATTGGCAGGATATCGGGTGGTATTCCCTCAGCAATACTGAATGCAGTTTTCAACAAGTTCTCAGCAAAGTGGCGGATGGAAGTCAGTGGTTTTCATGAAGTATATTCAGAGCACCTGAGTACAAGTGTTTTTTGGGATCGGGTGGCTAACACTGTCTTTGTATCCTTATCGTTTCTCTAGGTCCTGGCCCTGCTCCACTTTGTTACGTGCGAACTGCGAAGGAGCTGCCCTTCCGTTGCCCACAGTAGTGAACTGCAGCCACAGCGTGGCTTGGTGGCTGAACGTTGAGCTGCAACATTATCTTCAGGAATGTGGAGGTTGCTGAGTCGCTGGGGCTTCAGAGGAAAGGCTTGAGCTCGGAGGTCTTCGTTTGAGACGGGTCTCTTCCGTTGTGAAAAGTCGGGAGCAGTGATGGGCCGGACCCAGATTGTTGGTGTTGCACACGGGTGGCAACGACCTGGTGATGGTGAAGGACTTGGCTCAGTGGCGTCAAGTCATGGCAGTCCCCCGGGGCTTGCAGAGCATATGGAACAGATTGTTGGTGTTGCACACGGGTGGCAACGACCTGGTGGTGGTGAAGGACTTGGCTCAGTGGCGTCAAGTCATGGCAGTCCCCCGGGGCTTGCAGAGCATATGGAACAGATTGTTGGTGTTGCACACGGGTGGCAACGACCTGGTGGTGGTGAAGGACTTGGCTCAGTGGCGTCAAGTCATGGCAGTCCCCCGGGGCTTGCAGAGCATATGGAACAGATTGTTGGTGTTGCACACTGGTGGCAACGACCTGGTGTCGGTGAAGGACTTGGCACAGTGATGTCATGTCATGGTGAACCACCGGTCGTACGGGGCCTACGGCCGTGGTGTGTGGTTCTGGTGTGTGGTTCTGATACCCCCACATGGAGGGGATGCGGAGTCGCCGTCACACCAACAGCTGTTGACGGGACCAGGATATGGGTTAACATGGCAGGGGGAGGCAAAGTGATCTGACACACGGGCATGTGTTTTTAAACCTCCCCCCCCTAGCTTTCACTGGGTCAATTTAGGAAGACGTCAGGAGTGGCAATTTTACACAGACCTGCAGTGGTGCCTGCGTGAGCTGGGGCAGGCTTAGGCGGGGAGCAGGGGGCCAAGATAGAGATCTGACCCCCTGCTGTGGCAGAAACGGGGCGGAAAGGGTATCAGTAGCAACTGTGTGTTCTCCTTTGGGCATCTTTTGTAAGATGATTGGCACCCCCATTGCACAACTCATGCTTCCTCCACGGACAGAGAGGTGTAAAGGGGGTGCCCTTGGGGCTCACCTACGTCATTTCCGGTTCCGGGTCATGCAAGGCGAGCCCTCCCACATGCTGGGCGTGGCTTCCGGGTCGGAGTAGGCGGGGCACGCCTCACCCTGACCAGGCATGGAGTAACGCCCATTTAGTTGCCCAAGTATGTTGTGTTCAGGAAACTCCGCCCCATTTAGCGACCCCTGCAGGTCTTTCTGTTAATTTTAATAAAGTGACCCATTTTACCCAGCTTGGTGTCCGAGTGTTCATTTCCCGTCCAAGGCAAATGAAAGGCCAGGCGAAATAACGCCGGGCCGAAAATTGCCAATGGCGGGAAGCAACTCGGTTCTCCCCATCAGCTGTGGGGCGTTCCCCGCGATAGCGCGGGAACGCCCCAGAGCAATCAGCGGCCGCTCGGGCATTCTGGGAAAGCCGAGGGGCGGGGCGTGTGCCCTTTATCAGGGCTTGCTTGCCCCCTCCCCCCGGCTTCTTTTGCACCCCCGAGCTCGCCGCAGAACGGACACCCACCCACCCTCCGCTCAATCCAGGATGTTTTTTATAGGTCGCCTGGTTGGGGCCGAGTAGGAATTTTTGCAATCTTTAGGCATTTGCTACGGATTGTTTTTCGCCTACTCCATCCTGGACGAGGGTAAGGATTTGTGGTTACGGGGTGCATCTGTATGTAAATAGGTTCTGATTCAGCAATTTGATGTTTATATTCTTGGTCACTATATGGCAGAAACGGGGCGGAAAGGGTATCAGTAGCAACTGTGTGTTCTCCTTTGGGCATCTTTTGTAAGATGATTGGCACCCCCATTGCACAACTCATGCTTCCTCCACGGACAGAGAGGTGTAAAGGGGGTGCCCTTGGGGCTCACCTACGTCATTTCCGGTTCCGGGTCATGCAAGGCGAGCCCTCCCACATGCTGGGCGTGGCTTCCGGGTCGGAGTAGGCGGGGCACGCCTCACCCTGACCAGGCATGGAGTAACGCCCATTTAGTTGCCCAAGTATGTTGTGTTCAGGAAACTCCGCCCCATTTAGCGACCCCTGCAGGTCTTTCTGTTAATTTTAATAAAGTGACCCATTTTACCCAGCTTGGTGTCCGAGTGTTCATTTCCCGTCCAAGGCAATTGCAAGATGTATGATGTCAAAAAAAGATTGCAGTTGATTTGAGATTCTTCAGAGGTAACAATATCTTTATCCATGGATTTAAAAAAATCTGGACTTTTTAAAACTTTTCCTTATAATAGCCAAATGATGAAAGGCCCTGTTAGGTGTCAATGAAATTCATCATGTAAACTTATCACAGTTTCTGTTGTACCTAATTGCTTACTTGTGAGGGTTATATGTTACTTCACTCCAATAAGTCTCTGATCAATCAAGATCAAGAATGAAATAGCTAAACAACTGTATATAAACATACAAGTATATAATGAAGAGAGCCTTTGCAAATTACAAGAAAACCCAAAATAGTGAAAAAAAACCCAACATTGTTTTGTTTGAAAATTATTTTAAAATACAAGCTATCTGTGAATAAGATCCAGCTGCAAAATTGTTATAAGTACAATGGAAGGAAAGCAAAGAATATAACTACCGGTAGGTTCTATTTTTCCCCTGAAACAATCCATTCTAAACGGGCTTCTTTTCATTTATAATTCCATTCTCTACAGTAATAAGTTCTAAAACCCTTTACTACCGGTTTGTGTGCGTGTTCAGAAGCATCCCAAACAGGTGGGCAGAGCCTCCCACTACTGATGCTATTGCTTCTTAGATCCAGGTTGAACTGGGATTCTCTAGCATACAGAAAAGAGCTTTATCTAAGACGTATATCTTTTCAGTACCAGCATAGGAAGGAAGCAGTTGTTTCAAATAGGATCATAACAAATGAAATAAACGGAGTAATTTATTAATGGAAATAATAAACAACAACATTGTGTGTTTGTTGTTGTGTTCTTTGATAGTTTTGCAGAGTTTGTCCTATCTTGTTTAATTGTTATATGTCACCTAGAGTTATAATCTAGCAAGTTATAATCTAGCAAATTGGGTAGTAATATGAAACTTTAACATTAAAGGGGGGAAATTATCTGTATTCATTTATTCATTCTTTCATTCATTCATTCTTTCATTCCTTCCTTCCTTCCTTCCTTCATTCACTCACTCACTCACCTACCTACCTACCTACCTACCTACCTATTATTTATTTATTTATTTATTTATTTATTTGTTCGTTCGTTCGTTCGTTCGTTCGTTCATTCATTCATTCATTCATTTATTTATTTATTTATTTATTTGATTGATTTTTATGCTGCCCTTCTCCTTAGACTCAGGGCAGCTTACAACATGTTATCAATAGCACTTTTTAACAGAGCCGGCATATTGCCCCCACAATCCGGGTCCCCATTTTACCCACCTCGGAAGGATGGAAGGCTGAGTCAACCTTGAGCTGTCAACCTTGTATAGTCACAGACTGCCCAACCTTGAGTTAAGATGATTATTAGCAATAGTAATAGCACTTAGACTTGTTATATACCACTTCATAGTGCTTTTTTAGCCCTCTCTAAGCGGTTTATAGAATCAGCATATTGCCCCCAACAATCTGGGTCCTCATTTTACCCACCTCGGAAGGATGCAAGGCTGAGTCAACCTTAAGCAGGTGATGAGGTTTGAACTACAGACAGCCGTTAGCTGTAGCAGCTGTAGTAGCTGTAGCAGCCTGTAGTGCTGCACTCTAACCACTGCACCACCCCAGCTCTTTATACCCTAAGACAAGGATCTCCCAACTTGGCAACTTTAGGACTTATGAACTTCAACTCCCAGAATTCTCCAGTCAGCATAATCGGGTATACACACACACACATATACACATATATACATATATATATACATACATACAGTGAAGGGCTACCAATCTTTTTACTACCACACTGTGAGCGTCCTTCTTTTTCATTATCAGCAAAAATGTTTACACACACACACACATACACACACAAAATGATGTGCTGCCAGGTGCCGGCGCTCATGGTGCACATGCACAGCAACCGAAATCTCACATGAGCATCCTTGCGAGCACGAGATTTGGCCGATTTTTGCTTTTTTTTTACTTCTGCGCATGCACAGAAGCAAAGAAATAGCAGAAAATCGCCCAAATCTCGCATGCATAGAAGCAAAAAAGCAGCAAAAATTGTCAAAATCTCACTAGTGGCTATTCCTTCTGTGAATGTGCAGAAGCAGAAAAGGGTGAAAATTGCCAGTATCTCAATGGTTGTGCATATGCACAGCTGGCAACCTACCAGAGCTGCACACCTAGGCTCATCCGACCTACTGGAGTCGCACACTTGGGCACACTGGGTGCTGCACACCCCTGTACATATACACTTTTCCACTCATGCCATTCTGAAAAAGAAGAAAGATACTACCCAGCTACTTGCAAGTTTCAGGAATGTTAATTCTGCATCTATATTATTTTCACATTTTGGAACTAAACATCTAAATGTTTGGAATGCCCTGCTTTTATTCAGCTAGGAATGACCCATCCATTTAAACATCCATTACTTTTAGACAACATGCCATAGCTTTTTTAATCACTGTATCTTACTTAATTAACAGTGTGAATTGATAGTCATCAAAATTAATCAAATTTAGTATGGAAATGCTTGGCTCAGGAGAGCTTTGATTCATTTCCTAGTGCATAAGAGAGATCATTAATTTAAGCTAGATGAATAGAAGGGCCTTGGGGTATTGACCCAGGAGTTGAGGGAGAGTGTTCAAATACTCAGTTGTCAAGTTTTATTTATAATGGCCGTAGATGTTGACTGAAATTTTATGACTAGGAATCCCACTTTCTTTGTATATGAAAGAATGCATTGAATCAAGCTCAATTGAACAGATTCAAAGATATTATTTTTTACTTTCATATAAAATTGGTTTGCAACTGTCAAAGAATTGTTCCAGAATTTATTTTTACCTTCCAGGTTGTAGTATGATAGTCCAATAATGAAGTCCTATTAAAATATTGACCTGACCTGATAGTATTTGGCTCTCTGAAACCAGACAAAATCTGTTATGTGTTCATATAGTCACCAGGAACTGAACTAAAGTTTCAGATATTCATATTTTAATATAATTAAGATATAAGAATCTGTTCAATCCTACACATTGGGAAATATAGCCCATCTAAATGCTTTGAGCAATATACAATTTAGATTTGATGTCTGTATAAGATAGTGATGGCAAACCTTTTAGGGACCAAGTGCCCAAATAGCAACCCAAAACCCACTTATTTATTGCAAAGTGCCAAACTGTTCTTCCTAATGACCTGGTGGGCATAGCTGGGGTAGTGGTCATGGAACTGAGTGAGTATGGACTACATTAATCATGTGGGTGATGTCTCTATAAGACAGGCAGGGTTGGGGAAGGAATCCTAGGGTCTCTGGTGGGTGGGGAAGAAGGAAAGAAAGATCCAACCCCCCTTTGTGTGTGTGTGTTTGTGAATGTGTGTGTGTGAGAGAGAGAGAGAGAGAGAGAGAGACAGAGAGAGAGAGATATATATGCCAGCAATAATAAACCAATCCAATACACTCCACTTAGAAACTAATAACCTACTTTCCAACAAACAATTTGGTTTCAAAAAAAAAATATCCTGTATTCTGCAACTATTACACTGCAACTATTACACTGCAACTATTATGGACCGCACAACTTGATCAGGGTAATACAATAGATGCAGTCTACATAGACTTTTTGTAAAGCCTTGATTGGATAACAGCATTCCTGTCTAACAGACAACAAGTGGTCAAAATAGGAAGTGCCATATCTAATCCTTCTCCTGTCAACAATGGTGTCCATCAAGGCAGTGTTTTAGGACCAACACTCTTCATACTCTACATAAACGGTCTTTGCTATCACATTATAAGCAACTATGTTCGCTTTGCTGCTGATGTTAAACTATTTTAATACCACCGACAATACTGCTACCCTTCAAAAGGACCTTGACCATGTGGCAGAATGGTCAAACAACTGGCAACTTCAAATCTCAACCAGCAAATGCTCTGCCTTACACCTGGCAAAAAGAATCACAATACAAAATACAAACTTGGAGGAAATGAACTTGTAAATGACCCTCACTCTGTCAAAGACCTTGGAGTACTCAGATCCAATGACCTAAGTGCTAGAGCTCACTGTAACAACATTGCCAAAAAAGCACTAAAAGTTGTTAATCTAATCGTACATAGCTTCTTCTCTGGTAACATTGCACTGCTAACCAGAGCATACAAAACATTTGTTAGACCAATTCTAGAATACAGCTCACCAGTCTGGAACCTGCATTGCATATCAGACATTAATACAATTGAGAGAGTCCAGAAATATTCCACAAGAAGAGTTCTTCACAAGAAGAGTCCGCTCGCAAGAAAATACTTTATTCCACCCAACTTGAAATACTGTGATTAAACAACTTACAACTATGTCGCCTCCAATCTGATCTAACTGTAGTTTATAAAATCATATACCAAAATGTCCTTCCAGTTAATGACTACTTCACCTTCAACTGCAGTGAACACGTAATAGATTCAAACAAAATGTAAACCACTCTAAACTCTACGGCAAAAAATATGACTTCAGCAATAGAGTGATGAATGCACTACCTGACTCTGTAGTTTCTTCCCCAAACCCCAAAAACTTTAACCTCAGTTGACTTCTTCCAGTTGACTTCTCCCCTTTTCTAAGAGGTCTGTAAGGGGCGTGCATAAGTGCACCATTGTGCCTACCGTTCCTGTCCTACTGTCCTATTGTCATTCCTTATCATTACTTTTTACTTATGTTATCTTTATACAAACTACTACCCTATACATGTTTGACAAATAAATAAATAAATAAATAAAAATAAAAATATAACTCTCCAAGATTGGGTCGGAGATCATTCTCTCCCTCGCTCTCTTCCCTTTCTCCCCCTCCCACGCACACACACACATTAAATTAGATCTCTCTCCTCCCCTTCGATCCCTGCTCTAGGCCGGGCTTAGAAAGTCTGCCAATGCTGCGGATGCCCCTTGCTCAGCTGGCTTCCCTCCTCCAGGGTCTCCTCAGTTGCATGCTCACATTCCCCCTCCCCAGTCTAGCTTGATGCTGACAGCAACACAACTAACATTGCTCTTTCCAAGGCCACTGTCAGTGAAGCTGGGCACTGGTAAGGACTGGCATTTTTTCTAGCTTTGTCCAGCTATTTGGGTGAAAATGGATGGGGGCTTGGGGCAAACTAGACTGGGAAAGCTGGCTGTGAGAAGAAGAGAAGCTGGGTGAGCTGGACCCAGACGTTTCCCAAGTGCCTGAATCCCAGATGCAGCAAGCTGAGGGAGAAGAGGGTGGCCTTCCTGCGTGCTACCATTTCCTGTATGCTAACGCTTCTGTTGAAAGTAGCCTGGGTGCTGGATTGGCCCCCTAAAATCCACCTTTGCATGCCACTCATTGAGGAGGAGGATGTGGTAGAGCTAATAGGTTCCAAGCTAAGTGCCTGAAGAAGCCCAGCTGGCTGGCAGGGAGTCGGGGCATCCCAAGACAGGCATCTCTGCAGGAAGAGAAACTGCTTTCTTTTTTTTGCCAAGCGGAAATGAAATATCTGTGTGCATGCCCAAAGAAAAGGCTCTGCATGCCACATCTGGTACACATGCCATAGGTGGGAGGGAGATCCTGGGAGATCCTAATGATATGTGTGATTTAATCAACTTGAGAACCATACTTTTAAAAATGTTTACAAATATATATGTTAGAAAGAATTATGTATATACAAATTATAGATAGGTGCATTCACAACTGCATTTTCCAGGACAGTCTTTTGCAAATAACACACACTGTATTTATAAAATGCAGGAGAAAACTGTCCTTCCAAAATTAGAAGTATATTTGATACAAAATGTCTGAGAAGAATGTAACAAGAAGAAAATATACTTTTTGGAAATGAAATAGCACTTAGACTTGTATACTACTATGTAGCGCTTTGCAGCCCTTTCTAAGCAGTTTACAGAGTCAACATATTTCTCCAAAGATCTGAGTTCTCATTTACCAACCTTGGAAGGATGGAAGATTGAGTCAACTTTGAGCCAAACAGCACTGAACTTCTGGCTGTCATCAGAATTAACCTACAATTCTGTATTCTAACTACTGCACCACCACAGTTCTGTTATTTAATAAAAATTAACATAATTTTCTATCCAGACCTGCAAATGTGCCTAGCTAGGTTGTGTTGTGATTCAGCCTGAGGCTCCTCAGGGACCGGCTGCGTCTCTGCTGGATCCAGGCCCGGAGGAGGAGGACAGTGAACAGGAGGGGGAGGACCAGGCAGACGGGGGAGAGGAAAGTCAGGAAGAGGATGAGGGGGAGCAGCCTGAGAGCCCCGGGGGGGGGGCTCTCCCCAGCCAGTAGCCTGGCCTCATTGGATGAGGAAGCACAGGCTATAATTGACATGAGACAGAGACGTGCAGCTCAGAGATGGGACCAATTAGAAAGGTATTGGCATCACTGAATTGGCAACAGCTGGGTTTGGGTGTGGTTCTCCTCAGCAGGGTTTAAAAGGCAGACAAGCCCTTTTAGCCATGTGGAGAGTTATCAACTGGGAGTTCTGTGAACCTGCTTTGCTTCTCGGTGTCTCTGATCTTGGCTTGTGGCCTAGAAGACTGGAAGACTTGGGGGATCTCCAGTTATCTCCAGCGTTGTTTTTGACAGCAAGAATCCTGTTTTACTTCATGGCCTTCGTGAAACATCTTTGAAGTTTCAGCGTGTTCCTGTTTGTAAGGACATTTTCTGTTACCTGTGTTTGCTTTGAATTCTATAAACTGCCTTTGATTTTTACCAGTGTGTCTGGCTTCTCTTTTTGGGTTGGTGTTTGCTGGAGGGACCCAGACAGAACAGGTAGTAGATATAACCTACAGTATCTCCATCTGTTTCATTATCACAAGGAATCTATGGGGTGATAAGGGCTAACTATAAGCAATGTTTGGTTTGATTTTTGGTTATATAAATAAAGTTTATGCTTCCCCATTTGGTCTAGCAATTTCTTTTTCATTTTTTAAATATTTATTTTTAAAAGTAATGATATCAAAAGCTAACCTATAAAGCAGAAACAAAACCAAAACAGATTTTTTTTGAGAATCTATTGAAAATCCCTAATTCTGAATCACAACATAACACATGCAGCTCTGCAGTCACTTTCCTAACACTATTCATTTAGGTCTATCTTTGTGGTCTCTGAAGATTAATTAATACATATACATACATTAAAATACAACATATTTGCCATTCTTGTTTAGTTTCTTCAGGAGAACACATATCTCTCTGGTACATTGTATCACACAAACAAGATAATAGTATATACACTTATATTGAGTAATAAGAAGTGCCTTTCAGATAAAGGTTTGCCCAATCTTGATGAGCAAGTATATCTGATAGAGTCCCCCTTGGGTGAGGTATAACAGGAGAGGATTGAACAGGACTATCTATGGAGATTCTTAGTCATCCAGATCATGGTTGACCCACAGATCATCCATACCCATTTTAACTTTTCAGATAATCCTGGGGACACAAATAAACATCCATCTGGCCCCACCAATTCTCAGAAAGAGTGCTAATGACCTTGACTACAAGGAAGATAAATATTTCCTTATCCACAATTCAGTCTGACTGTCAAGCTGAAGCCATTTTCGTTGGGGTCTTTGGCCTGCCACACTTTATGCTATTTTAAAATGTATTCTTGGCTGTGGAAGCATAAGGCGTGATGGAAGCAGCATTGGCAGCATTTATGCTTCTGGCAGTGCCCGTTCACCTAACTACCAGCCTGAGGTGGGGTTGAATCCAGGAAGGAGAGTGCGGGAAACACAAAGCAAATTGCCATCTCAGTGAGTGACACTTCTAAGGTTGTAAATCAAGGACTTAACAGTTCAAGCCACTCCCACCTGATCACATGGCCGGCAAGCCACTCCTACCCAGTCAAATGACTACAGTGTGGCAGTAAAAATTTTGGCTGCCCATTACTGCATAGGGATGTCTGCATGTAGCCATAACAAATTCCTTCTACATGATCAAGGTCATCCTTTGTCTTCACATTGCATACTACACCTGCACAGAAGGAGATGGGAGTTGTTGCCAAGTTGGCAGATGAAGATTGGTCGATGTGATGGACTTGGGGGTGTGGGGACCAGGGACTGAACTTTCAACTGGTTGGAGAAACCCCTGGGACTTCAGATTTGGGTTTCTCCCAGATGTGCCAACATGGCCCTGCTAATAAATCGGAACTTTGAGAAATATTTTGCCGCAGACTCTGATTTAATTTTTGATGCTATTTGGAACCCTGACACCAAAATGAGGAAGCTTCTTGGATAAGAGGGAAATGTCTTGTCTTTTGAAAAATAGGACACATTCTTCTGAAGACTCAACACTTCTGAAACAATGTAAGCTCTGAGACAAATATTGCTACTAATTTCATGGTCATCTAAAAGCTAGCAAAACTGATTTTTTTTAGCACTTTAAACACTATTTATATAAACTCATCAATAGCAGAATGATTGTTATTATTTTTCATTATTATTATAATTTTATTATTGGTGGTCAGGGTGTTTTATATTTCTTAAAACACCAAAGGTCAATTGGAACTTAAATGATCAATAGATTTTATAAATAATAATAATGCAATTAAATTTTAGTTAATAAGCATGATTTTTTTCATCTAGTAAATAGTGCAAGCCATAAATCTGAAGAAAGCAATAAAATTACATTATCATGCAATGCAGAACGGCATGCCACAGTAATATACTGCTTGCTAAATAACATCCAATATGTTCATATATTTAGGCCCATTAAAATGTAAATGTTAAACTATTTGGAAGAGGGTGGTATTTCTTGAAGCTCTTGAAAATTCATTCAACAGTTCTTTCTTTCTTTTAATCAAACAGGCCATATCAATAAATGTGTTTATCAATTGATTGATCTATATGTACAATGTGTTCTTGTTTGCAACTCGATTAATAGGAATGAGGATAAATACAACTAACAGTCAGAATTTATAGTTTTACTTGCAGTCTTTCTAGATTTCAGTTACTCTCACACTAATCCAATTAATATTTCAAATGTAACAGGCAATTGATAATGGCTACAATTTAAATTATACTTAGACTAAATTAGACTGCAACTCATTGAAACCAAGGGGTTTTAACTTCATTCACCTGCTCCTTTTGCTTCATTCATGATTTGCTTCATTTTTTCTCTAACTTCCCCAAAATCTTTATAATAACTTCAACATTGATTAATTACATATTATTCTTATTCATGATAAATCAGTTTCAATTTAGGAAAGCAGATAATCAAATATCCTACACTGGCTCAGCATTATCAGCATTCTCTAAAGAAAATTATATAAATGTATAGCATCCTCAATTTACAAACCTTCATTTAGTGATCATTCAAAAGTTATTATTTATTTATTTATTTATTTATTTATCTGCTCTCTGCAGACTCAGGGTGGCTTATAACTTATAAAAAGACAAGCCCTCTGAAACCTTCTGAAAGCCCTCTGGGTCCATTAGGTGCCTGGTTCAGCCTCCCTGTGGAGGAGGATTGGAGCCTTAAAATCAAGCCGTAGCAAGAAATGATCTGACCATGACAAAGGAAAAATCTCTAAGTCCCTTAATTTCAGACCATAGCTCAACTGTTCTGAGAGGAATACCATGTCAAGAGTGTGTGTCCCCTCATGAGTCAGACCCTGAATTACCTGGGTCAGGTCCATGGTTGCCATGGTGGCCATGAACTCCTGTGCCAACTAAGAGGATTCGCCAAGCAATGGTAGATTCAAGTCCCCCAAGACAACAAGTCTGGGGAACTCCACCGCCAGCCCAGCTACTTCCTCGAGCAGTGCAGGCAGGGCTGTTGACACGCAGCTGGAAGGCAGGTATGTGAGTAACAAGCCCATCTGAACCCCTAGGTCCAAGTTCACAAGGAGGGACCCACAGCCCGCTATCTCAGGAACAGCGAGCCTTCGTAGGCTGATGGTCTTCCTGGCTATATTAGCCACTCCCTTCCTCACTTCTCTGGGGTCGCGGCTGGTAAAGTACAGTACAGAAAAAAGTGACTTATGACCATTTTTCACAGTTACAATTATTCCGTGATTCCTATGGTCACATGGCAACTGACTCATATTTATGACAGTTACAGGGTCACAAGAATTTTAAAAGCTGTATTTCCATCATATATGGAGGTTGATAAAAACATTACACGCCTTGATGAGCTTCAGATTTGTTGTCTTCTCCATATTTTCAGGTTAGCAGTAAAGGCTTTCATCACTAGGTTGCATTCATCCCTGATTGCCACTTAGATGTGATCCCAATGATACTCCAAAGAAAGCTACACAAAGAGGCATTGCGGTTTTTAAATATTCCTAAAGGTTGACCCCTAAAAAGGAAGATAATAAATACTTGGGGTAAAATTACCGGTATATAAATAAATTATGTTGCATCCAATTCTGATTTTAGTTTCAGGAAGTGATACATGCTGACACACATACATACATATCCATACATTCATGTTAGCTTCTTTGACAGCTAGCACCCAGATATATCATCCCTGCTTTTTATCTATGGATTTGCTGCCTGAAATTACATTTCTGCACTGCCCCTCACAGAAGCTTTATGGTATAAATACTGCTTAGTTTATAGCATTGGTCACCAGAGGGATGGCATTGCTATTCAGAGGCCTGTCTCATTACAAAAGATTTATAAACGCAGTTTGCTTGAAAGATTTATAAATGCAGTTTGCCCCGATTCCACTGAAATTTCTTTAGTGATAGAGTGCAATACCTAGAAAAGAAATTCAGCAAATGGGCTGGGAATTTTATAGCCAATGACATTGACACCAAAATCAAAATCCTCAATTTAATTTCTGCTTACAGTAATAAGATTTGTTTTGTGATCTGTGACAAATTGTTTTAAAAATTCAGTCAGAAACAAGGGAGCTGCAAACAGAGAAAGAATAGACTTAACAGCATAAACCTGCAATGTTGTACTACATTAGAGCAATGGGTTATAAGATTAGTGTAAGAACATTATTCTTCTGAATTAATAAAATCTGTCGTATACACTATCACTAAATAAAGCCTGCCACAGCCCGACTCATAAATAAAATGATGTTTTGTAGTATGCTGACTTCCAGAGTAGTTAAGGTTTCAAAATTCCAACAGTAGCATAATTCTTTAAGTTTTATATAATCTTCATTGGCCATCTTTCAATTAAGCACAGTAGCCTTATTTTGGCTTTACAAGTGTGGAACTACTCAACTTTATCAGTTTACTTGATTATGTGGTATAGCCTTTTCTGCCAAACCTTATTCGCCGCTAATGTTAGAAACATAGAAACATAGAAGATTGATGGCAGAAAAAGACCTCATGGTCCATCTAGTCTGCCCTTATACTATTTCCTGTATTTTATCTTAGGATGGATATGTGTTTATCCCAGTCATGTTTAAATTCAATTACTGTGGATTTACCAACCACATATGCTGGAAGCTTGTTCCAAGCATCTACTACTCTTTCAGTAAAATAATATTTTCTCACGATGCTTCTGATCTTTCCCCCAACTAACCTCAGATTTTGCCCCCTTGTCCTTGTATTCACTATTAAAAACACTTCCCTCCTGAACCTTATTTAACCCTTTAATATATTTAAAGGTTCGATTGTCCCCTAGACCAGCGTTTCCCAACCGGTGTGCCGCGACACACCGTCAGGTGTGCCGCGGCGAGAGGCGGCAGAGGAGAGTGGGCGGATCGGGCGGGCAATGGGGCAGGGGGGAGAAGCCAGGGGCGCGTTTGGCCGGAGGCACCGTGGGGAGGCAAGGGCAGCCGCGGCTCCCTTTACTCCTACTGCCGCATCTCCCTGCCCCTGCCTCCCCACGGTGCCTCCGGCCAAATGCGCCCCTGGCTTCTCCGCCCTGCCCCATTGCCCGCCCACTCTCCTCCGCCGCCGCCTCCTGCCTTGGGGCGAGCAATCTGGGAGTCCGGGACTGTGTGGCTTTGCGCCATGAAGAGAAAACGGCCGACTTTTCCCTGCTGCCGTTTTCTCTTCATGGCGCAAAGCCACACAGTCCCGGACTCCCGGATTGCTCGCCCCAAGGCAGGAGGCGGCGGCGGAGGAGATTGGGCAGGCAATGGGGCAGGGCGGAGAAGCCAGGGGCGCATTTGGCCGGAGGCACCGTGGGGAGGCAGGGGCAGGGAGGTGCGGCAGTAGGAGTAAAGGTAGCCGCGGCTTCCCCTGCCTCCCCACGGTGGCAATAGCAGCGGCTGAGGCTTTCACTTGAGGCATCGGGAGTGCTAATTGCGGCGGCGGCGGGAATAGCGGGGGGGGGCTCCTGCAAGTGGAAGCCTCAGCCCTGGAGCCCCCTCGCGCCCATGGCTTCTCGTCAATGCCTCTGCCTGCCCGATCCGCAGGAGTGCTAATAGCGGTGGCGGCGGCGGGAATAGCGGGGGGGCTCCTGCCCGCCGCTGCTATTAGCACTCCAGCGGATTGGGCAGGCAGAGACATCGACGAGAAGCCATGGACGCGAGGGGGCTCCAGGGCTGAGGCTTCCACTTGTGGCTGTCCCCGCCCGCCCGATCCTTCCTTCTCTCCGGATTTTTTTCGGTGCGGCTTCTTCCACAGCGGTGGCTGCAGCGGCGCTGGCGATCCGGCCGCTAGCCGCTCCAAGCGCTGTGGGAACGCCCACCCCTCTCACAGTCCCGTCCCGGGCTGTCAGTAAAGGGGCTGCTTGCTCGGAACATTCAAACTAAGGGAAACCTTCGCTGGCCTCCACAGAGAAGAAAGGAAGAGAGAGAACGAGAGAGAGCAACAGAGAGAGAGAGAGAGTGAGAAAGAACAAGAGAGAGAAAGCATGAAAGAGAGAGAAAGAAAATAAGAGAGAACAAGAGAGAGAGACTAAGAGAGAGAGAAAGAAAAGAGAGAGAGAAAATAAGAAAATGAGAGAGAGCAACAGAGAGAGAGAAAGAACAAGAAAAAGCACGAGAGAAGAAAAGCAAGAGAGAAAAAGAGAGATAGCAAGAGATACTGAAAGAAAGCAAGAGAGAGAGAGAGAAAAAAAGAAAGCAAGAGAGACAGGAAGAGGAAAGGAGAGAGAGAGAGAAATGAGAACAAAAAGGGGAGGAGAAATGAGAAAATGATTGAGGCAGAGAATGAGAGGAGAGAGAAACAAGAGAGAGAGAGAGGTGATTCTTGAAGCATATGGTAAAAAGCACCCAAATAATAAGAAAAAAACCCCAGCCCTCACCTGTTTTTGAAAAGAATAAAAGAGAATTAAACCCCAGCCCTCACCTGGTTTTGGAAATGGTTGGAGTGTGTATACATACACACACATAAGGGGGGGAGAGAGACAGGGATGGAAAAAGAGGAGAAGTGAAAGGGAGAAGGAATGAGGGAAAAAGGGAGGAAGAGAGAGAAATGAGAAACATGAGAGAGAAAAGGGGGAAAGACAGGAGAAGTACCCATAAATGAGACAGTGGTATAAATTTCAGGAGGGATGATTGATGATTGACTGTATTTATAAGGGGATGTTACATGGGATTATATATATGAGGGGGTTATTTATGTGTGTGTGTGTGTGTGTATGTATGTATGTATGTATTTATTTATTTATTTATTTATTTATTAGATTTGTGTCATTTTGGTTGGTGGTGTGCCCCAGGATTTTGTAAATGTAAAAAGTGTGCCGCGGCTCAAAAAAGGTTGAAAATCACTGCCCTAGACTATACATGTTCAAGTTGAAAGCATAAACATTTGATGAAAAAAGGCACTGCAGAAGGTGTGTCTGTAGATATGATCTAGCACAGTGGCCCCCACAGGGGCTGTAGTTTCCTTTGCTGCCAGTATCTCATGGATGGGGCTTCATTTGTTTGTGTAGGCTGGTTTCTGGCATGTTGCGGACTGGTGCTGATCTACAGACTGGGGATTGGGAACTCCTGGTCTAGCAGAGTATTTGATAATTGACAGCTCCACCTTTGGAATCCTTTCATCATTTTTAGAGCTGTAAGTTTGCCGTGTAAAGCTTGAACTTACTCAAACTCTTACCTGTCATGTATTTGGAATATTGGTAAGCAAAGTCTTAGGGCAGGGGTGTCAAACTTGATTTCATTGAGAACTACATCAGGGTTATGTTTGACCTCAGGGTGGTTGTTGTGGTTAGTTCTGGCCCAGCTCCTGCCCCAAGGAATGTGGATGTGGATGTGGGGGAAACATCCACATGCCACAGGCCTGTTTTGCTCCTGATGGAATCTACTGACGAATCCTCCTCTGACCAAGGAGGCGTGGGTTACAGGGAAGAGAGGAGTTTGGCAGACAGCCCAGGAGGAGATCAATCATCTGTATCATCCCTGGATTCTGAACAAGAATTAATGACACATCCACGCATGTGTAGAGTGATGCATAGGAGACAACAACTGAAGTATTATTACAAGAGAAAATGAGGCCACCTGTGGTTGGGTGGGGCTGCTGTAATTAGTGCTACAGATAAAAGTGCAGCTTGGTGTTTTAGCCTCATGGCAGTTTATCTGATTCATTGTTTCGTCAAGATTGTGGTTTTTGTGCTGTTCAAGATTGTGTGGGGACTCTCTGGACTTTAGAATTGGACTCAATTTCCCAGTTATTGGGTGAGCAGTTGGATTGCATTTAACCTGTGCCTTGTCTGTACCAGAAAATCCCTATGACATTTTATTTATTTATTTATTTATTTATTTATTTATTTATTTATTTATTTATTTATTTATTTATTTATTTTTTGGATTTGTATTTTAAAAGGGAGCTGTTTCTGTTTTTCTGTTTATAAAAACCTTTGGATTTTTCTTTTATTGTGTGGTGTGTGTCTTCCTGGACTAATTACCCTGTGATTATGGGCGGTTGAAACACACTGGCAGAACAGTGGTAAGGGAGCATGATTAGGATGGGTATGGCCAGGGTAGGCACAACTATTTCAGTGTTGTGGGCACCTGTAGTGGCCTGAGCACTCTGCCAGTAAAAATGGGCTCCCAAGCTCCATTTTTGGATCTGATGGCCTCTTGCAACTCTGCCAGAGAAAACAGAGCTCAAAAGGGCTGCCCATGGTCTTCCCAGGCTGCATTTTTCCTTGGCAGAGGCACTGTGGGCCAGTCCTTTGCTGTTTCCAGGGCAGCCTCATGAATCAGATCTAAGCACTCTGCGGGCCAGAACTGGGCCTTGAGTTTCACATCCATGTCCTAGAGGTTAAGCAGACTATAAATGTATTTGGAAAGACCTCAATAATGACAATTGGATATTGAGAATATAGACTGGTATCCTAAATTGTAGTTAAGTTCAGCTTCACCATTATTAAAGATGGATGACATGAATCAATATATAAAATTTGTCTGGGAAAATCCCATGTAATGTATACAAATGAAGTTCCCTGCCATATTTACAGATACCATCTGGCTTTTCCATAATGAAAATTACTATTGGTCATTTCCAGTTAAATTTCTATATCCAGATCAGAGGAAGTACACACACCACTTGGTTCAGTTGGCAAAAATATAGTTTGATGTTTATTTACTAATTATTATCAAAATATCAAAACAGTATCTGGGGGAGAAAAAACAGAGAAAAATTGCAGATAAAAGCAGGAATAACTTGAACCACCAGCAAAAGTTTATTCACCAAAAGTAATAGATACTCTTGAAAATAATATTTTGAGTGATCTGCATGGACATTGCTTGTTGTTCCAGCTTTAACAGATTACAGTAGCAGAATGAAATATCTTACCAAGTGATCTTTACTCTAATTTATACCACTAAAGGCAAACTTGGATGGAAGAGTTATGTATCCAATCACTCGTGTGATTTTTTTTTTCAGGGTGGAAAAAAATTCTGCCATAAGAAAAAATGAAAAACACTTTAGATTTTAATGTTCCTAATCATGGCTGCTAGCTGTGATGGAGATAAACAAGCTGAAGTTTCAATGCAATATGTCACCAAACAACAGTTGCTAGAGAAAATAAATAGAAGATAATCACTACTACCAGGTCTTGCTGATGAGTTTCTGAATCATCTAATTAGAGACTGTAAGAAAAATGAGGCTAACCAAAATAGATTAGCTTATTTTTATTTTTTTCTTAATAATGGGGGGAGATAAGGAGATACATATGATATTAGGCTTTTTTGACATTCTCAGCACCAGCCCAATTTTTTCTCTCTCCCTCGTTCTTTCTCATACAAATACGCACACGCACACATAGACACATACACATGCTATATATTTTTATGTCTATGTTTGTATTCATAAAGTCAAGAAATGTGACTTTAAAACAGAATGCTATTTTTTTTCTTTTGCTATTATGGCACCCAACACCAATTTCTGCTTCCATGCATAATTGTTCAAAATGATATATGTATTCCTCATCATAATTCTTCACTTAGTTTGAGAATATTGGACTAGGTCTGTAATTTTTGACATAATAGACTTCTTTAACTAGTACATGGGTTTTGCAAAGCCACTTAGTTGTGTTCTGTGGGAATTCTGAAAATTATATTGGAAGATGTTTAGAAAAAGCTCCTGTGGATTAATAAAACATTCCTCATAGCCTATTTCTCTTTGTGAGAGAAGGTATCAAGAAAGTACAAGATGTTATAGAAATAAGTGTCCAAAGAATAAGGACAATTTTTGATGCTTGTTGGAGAAAGTTAAAGTCCATATAAGTAGCTAAAATTAAGCTAAGATTAAGCAACACTGATTCAGAAATTTCTCTTTAATGTTATAGCCTTGTAAGAGGCAAAGTCCTAACAGTTTACTTCAGTTGTTACTTCCACAACAGTAACAATAAGAACTCCCAATTTTATGTTTGTTTTTGGATGATAATTTCTTTTGTTCTGTACACATGCATATGAGTAATATCTCTGTGTTTTATTTTTTAAATAATTATATGCCACTCAAAAGAAGTGACATTAAAATCTAAGTCATGATTGGGGGAAAAACACTTAAACATTCAAGAGCCAGGATGGCCTAGAGCAGTGTTTTTCAACCAGTGTGCCGTGGCACACTAGTGTGCCGCGAGACATGGTCAGGTGTGCCGCGAAGCTCAGAGAGAAAGAAAGCAAGAGAGAGAAAAAGCAAGAGAGAAAGAAAGCAAGAGAGAGAAAGAGAACAAGAGAAAGCAAGAGAGAGAGAAAGAGAGAGAAAGCAAGCAAGAGAAAGCAAGCAAGAGAGAGAGAGAAAGACATAGTGGGATGTAGGGAGGGAGGGAGGGAGAAAGAGAGCAAAAAAGAGGAAGGAAGGAAGAGAAAGAAAGAGGGATGAAGAGAGAGAGAGAAAGAAAGAAAGAGGAAGGAAGGGAGAGAAAGATGGAGGGAGAAAGAAATAGAGCGAAGGGGAGGAAGAGAGAGAGATAATTTTTTTGTCCAAACTTTTTTTTACCAACCCCCCCCCCCCGCTCAATGTGCCCCAGGGTTTCGTAAATGTAAAAAAATGTGCCGCGGCTCAAAAAAGGTTGGAAATCACTGGCCTAGAGGTTAGAATGCATATTGCAGACTAATTCTGCTGACTGCCAGGGATTTGATCCTCCTTGAAGGTTGATTCAGCTTTCCATTTTTCCAAGATCATTAAAATGGGCACCCAGATTGTTGGGGAAAATATGCTGACTATATAAAGCTCTTAGAGAGAGTTCTAAAGCACTGTCAAGTTGTATATAAGTTTAAGTGCTCCTGCTATTAAAACTCATTTGATCATATGCAGTACTGATCTAATATAAATTTTCTACATTTTCTAAAAGGTCACAAAGGACAAATAAAAAATCACAAATCTTGAGCATTAAAAGGGAATGAATTGCAGATTCAAATGTTGGCAAAAGTATTCTTTCTCCACCACAGATCCCAAACAAAATTAGACGTGTTGAATTAGGCATAAAAATGAGACATGGCAGGAGAAAGTTGTAAAACTTCTTAGCAGAAGCCTAATATTGGCAAAATCATGTTTTAAAAAAGAGAAGGTTTTATAGTTTTTGAAAATCTGCAGTCTATTGTCTGGAAAAGGAGGGTTTTGATTCAGTACAGGAACAGATGTTTGAGCAGATAGCATAGAGAGAATGCTGTCAGAGACTATAAACTAAACTTGAAGGAGTGAAAAAGGGAAATGTTGTATATTAAACAAAATGCTGAAATAAGGTAAAATAACAAGAAGGCATCATATTTGTCAAAAAGGGGAAGAAAGAAAGGGAGGGAGGGGGGAGGGATGGGGAGAGGAGGGAGGAGTGAGGGAAGGAAGGAAGGAAATCATAGAGTTCATTCCTGTCATACACTAGCCAATTGTGCCTGTGAAGAACTTATATGTTTAAGAAGAAACTATTTTGCTTCACTATTTATTTATTTATTTATTCATTCAATTTTTATGCCGCCCTTCTCCTTAGACTCAGGGCGGCTTACAACATGTTAGCAATAGCACTTTTTAACAGAGCCAGCCTATTGCCCCCACAATCCGGGTCCTCATTATATATATTACTTGGCTGTATCAGTTAGACTCAAATAAAACAAACCCATGCCATATAAACTCTTATAGGACAGAATAGGGACATAAAAAATTTGAGGCTATTTCTATAATATCAACACTAGCTAGTTAATATCTAATTAAGTGATTAATAAGAATACTATTACCAATTAAGGTTTAAGATTAGATCTCTCATACTGGGTACACTGTATCAAAATGTATCCTTGCCACCTGGAACCAAAGTGAACAAGATTTGTCCATTATTTTAACATTTTAAAAGATCTGCTTTTCACTACGGCTCATTAACAGGAAAGCTGAATAACAATTTTAAGAAAGATTACAAACTAAAATAAATACATTTGTGGAAAACAAAGCCTTCTAAATGAACATAAGAAGTCCATAAAACCTGACAAGGAATTAGCAAGGATGTTTTGAAGTGCAAATTCACTGTGCAAACAGTAAGTACGCTCATATTCCAAATTTCTCATCAGCACCTTTATGTCAGATTTTCTCCATTCATAAATTGAAACAAGATCTTCCCACCTGCCAGCAAATTAAGATCTACATATTAAATGATATTCTTTCTTTTTTTTTTCAACATTAGATTATAGCTATAATATTGTTCCTGGAAGTATTATTGCTTATGCTGATGTTGAAACAATAGAATATCCTTTGTCATTTTGTATATGCCATCAACTCTCCAATTTTATGAAATATTGAAAAGTGAATGTCAATGGTTATATTTTTGGCGATGGGGCGGGAGAGTTGATTAATAAGATAACTGCTGAATGCCCAGATACTGTCAGTTACATAGATGACTCTACACAAAAGGTGCCAGGTTTTGACCTTCCTCAACAGCATTGGTTAACTCTGAACAGATTCTGGACCCAACAGGCTTTCTGCCACTTCACTGTTTAAGTGGGGCTTGTCTCAATCTCTCAGTGTGACTGTAGTGCTCCTTGATAAAATATCCATCACATTGTGTCTGAATCTCCGTCAAGAGCTTATACCAGTCCACTATCTGATTTTTTTTAACATAGATCATCCTGTCCAAGAATGGCTGGTTGGACTGGATATTAATATTTGAACTACTATAAACATTTCATCTATTTCTATTTCTACTAGTTTTTCCTCATCATTCCTATCATCCTTTTCCTCCCACTTAGGACTGTATGACTGTAGCATGTTGCTTATATCCTAAGATTTTTATTAATACTGATTGTTTCTTCATTGCTTATTTGACCCATATGACAATATGGCTCTGGAGATGCCGTAAGTTCAAACGAAATTACACTTCTGCACCCGTGCAGGTAACAAAATCGTGCATTGAGACACAGGTGTGCATGTGTTTCGGTGAGGTTTTTTGCTTCCATACCTGCATCTCCGTGCACAATTTTGCTACCTGCAAGGGTACAGAAGCTTAATTCTGCTCAAACTCACAGCACCTCCAGAGCCGTGGAAGCGAGCCCAATTAGGTGTTCCAGCTAGAGCCCACCCCTGAGTATTAGGTATATTTACCACCTTAAGTTGTTTATAATCATGAAGTGGATTTTTTTTTTAAAGTCTAATAAATAATAATGAAGATTGGAACAGGAGATTATAAATGACAGATGAAAGATTATGAAAATGAAAATGACAAATGAAACATTATAAATGACATCCAATTTTTCAACAATCATTTCATTCAATGCTGATTGAAGGAATACACAGAAAAAAGATTTAGATGTATAACTATATGGACCTTGGTTTACATATGAGCTAATACTCTGCATTGTCAGCATCCTCCCTTATGCATATTATAATTAAACCATGTATAGGTAATGCAAAGGGTTCCTTCAAGGTATTTGTCCTCACAGTTCTCCAGTGATTAAACATGACAGATACAATTTTAGAGTGGTAGGTAATGCTCTATTTGTAAAACTAGAGTAGAGTTTTGGAATCCAATAGAACCCTGCTGTTCTGTTCGGGTCGTATGCGACCCGAAGCCAAGTTTGAGTCCCTGTAAAAAATTTTCCCTGCATATCTGAAACTTGAAATTTCATGACTATTCATCATTTCAGGGGTTCTCTCTATGAGAATTTTTTTGGGGGGGTGGGGGGCTTAGTTTTTGCTGGGCAAAAAAAGTTACAAATCTTCTGTTCCCGGGTCACCCTGACCCGGACCGAAAACTCTTCATTTGCAGTGCTTATGTTTGGTCTTTTTGAAAGCTTTTTTCACTTGGAAAGTAGTCTGAACATTTCTGCACACAATGATATGAAAATTGAAATGAAAAAAGTAAATCTTATTGGTTTATTTTGCGGATATAATGCACGCCCCCCCCGTTTTTGTGAAAAAATTTTCAATTTATGGATAGTTTTGCTTGCAAAATGCATTCTATTTTACTGAAGTTGGTGTGGGATTGGTAGCTTGAACATTTCTGAATATAAGAAAAATATAAAGGAACTGAACAAAATGATTCTTACTGGTTTTTTAACATCAGAAATAAGGCCTCCCCCCCCCCTCAGCTGCTTGCAACCATTTTCACTTTTTATTTTTTTATGCTCCAAATCCGAAATATTCTTTAAAATCTTAGGCATTCATTTACTCAATTTAACAATGCTGACCATCAAAAAAATATTTGTGGGGGTGGGGGAAAATTTTTTTTTCTGGGCAAAAAAAAAGTCACACTTAGTCTGTTCGGGTCATATAGACCCGGACCAAAATGATTTTTTTTAGGCACTTGAATTTGGTCTTTTTGAAAACCTTTTCAACTGGAAAACTAGTTTGAACATTTATGAACATAATGATATGAAAATTGAACTGGAAAAATTGAGACTTATATTTTTATTTTGATCAAAAAGCCCCTCCCCCCATCCTTTTTAAATTTCGTGTCAATTTCTATTTTTTAAGGCTACAAATCCCTAAGGAATTTTCCCCCAGAAGGTTTGATATACTAAATTGAACATTTCTGAATATAAGAAAAATATAAATGAACTGAAAAAAATGGTTCTTATTGGTTTATTTTTGCCACAAAAGGGCCACCCCCCCTCGGCCTTGCTGTGTGCCATTATTGTCACTGTTTATACATATTTGTCTAGAAATATTTGGAATATCCTTTTGAAAATCAACCACATTGTAGCCAGAGAACTAATTTTATGAAACAAATCCATTTTACTAAAAAAAAGTATGTAAGTTTGAAATTAACAGTATAATTTTTATATAAATTGAAATAATTGAACACGGGGGGAGGCATACATTTATGTGCAAAATAAACCAATATGCATCAATTTTTCCAGTTCAATTTTCATATCATTATGTTCAGAAATGTTCAAGCTACCAATCCCACACCAACTTTAGTAAAATAGAATGTATTTTGCTAGCAAAACTATCCATAAAGTGAAGACTATTTAAAAAAACCGGGGGGGGGCGTGCATTTCATCAACAAAATAAACCAATATGCATCAATTTTTCCAGTTCAATTTTCATATCATTATGTTCAGAAATGTTCAAGCTACCAATCCCACATCAACTTTAGTAAAATAGAATGTATTTTGCAGGCATAATTATCAATAAACCTAAAGAAAATTCACAAAAACGGGGGGGGAGGCATATTTATGTGCAAAATAAACCAATAAGGATTAATTTCTTCAGTTCAATTTTCATATCACTGTGTGCAGAAATGTTCAGACTACTTTCCAAGTGAAAAAAGTATTCAAATTGACCAAACATAAGCACTGCAAATGAAGAGTTTTCGGTCAGGGTGACCCGGGAACAGAAGATTTGTTACTTTTCTTAAACAGAACAGGAGTGTTAAATAATATGACCTTGGAGAAAGTTGCTTTAACTCGTGGACTATAAGAACATATGTTTTACATATTCCCTACAGATCATCAATATAATGACTGAATTTATTTTATCTATCTATCTATCTATCTATCTATCTATCTATCTATCTATCATCTATCTATCTATCTATCCTATCTATCATCTATCTATCTATCTATCTATCTATCTATCTATCTATCTATCTATCTATCTATCTATCTATCTATCTTTATAAGCCATCCTTCTCCGCACAGATTCAGGGTGGCTTACAAGGGTAAAAATAGACATAGCAACAATAAATACAATTAAAACATTAGAAATAAATAAAACCCACTATAAAAACAATCAATAATCCCTCTTTCATACTAATGGCCAGAGCGAAATAGTTGCTCACGGTCCCTAGGCCTGCTGGCATAGAACTGTCTTTAACACCTTTCGAAAGGCAAGGAGAGTAGGGGGTGATGTGAATCTCTGGGGGGGAGTTGGTTCCAAAGGGTTGGGACTGTGACAGAGAAGGCTCTCCCCCATTGATCCACCAGTTGGTATTGTTTAGCTGATAGAGTCCAGAGGAGGCCAACTTCGTGCAACCTAACCTGTTGCTGGAACATATGAGGCAGAAGATATTTCCACAAATAATCTGGTCCAATGCCATGTAGGGCTTTATAGGTAATGAGACACCTTGAATTGTGTTCGGAGACCAATCAGCAACCAGTGCAGCTCACAGAGTGGTGGACTAAAGTGGGAATACCTGGGTATGCCCAACATGGCTCTTGTGGCTGCGTGCTGGACTAGTTGAAGTCTCCGAATGTTCTTCAAAGGTAGCCCCAAGTAGAGCATTGCAGTAATTGAGCCTAGAGGTAATGAGGGCATGAGTGACTGTGAGAAGAGGCTCCCTTTCCAAATAGGCCCGTAATTGGCACACCAGGCAAACTTGTACAAAAGTCCCCCCAGGCACAGCCGAGAGATAGTGCTCTAACCTCAGCTGTTAGCAACATTCCTTTAGATGTTTATTATTTATTTGTTTATTAATTATTTAGCAAGCCACCAAAAGTTTCTATTTAGTGCTCTCTATGTTAAAAAAAATCCTTCTGAATGCCTCTGGATACATTTCTTAGCATACTATTCATCAGTCTAGATATTCTATAATATATAATTATGTATGTAACACATTTTTTAATTTTATATATAAGAAAAAGAATGTGGTCTATGGGTAGAAAAAAACTCCACTGGCTGGAACAGAATAAAAGAACATAAACATATGATAAGTCAAACAATTATGAAATGAAGCAAAGTTAGTTTAGTTTAGTTTATTTAGATTTGTATGCTGCCCCTCTCCGAAGACTCGGGGCGGCTAACAACAATAAAAAACAATGTAACAAATCTAATATTAAAAAGTAATCTAAAAAACCCCAATTTAAGAGACCAATCATACCAACAAACATACCATGTATAAATTCTATAAGCCTAGGGGGAAGGGAGAAAAAAAAATTCAATTCCCCCGTGCCTGACAACAGAGGTGGGTTTTAAGGAGCTTGCGAAAGGCAAGGAGAAACATATTGTTGATGCACACATACTATAGAAGAATGAAGGTTCCTTATTTAAAGTAAAATAATAAGGACCATATCTGCCTATTTCATAAAAAGAAAAAAATTGTTATAGGAAGGAAAATTAAAAATTGTACACTTTATAATACTCAGTATGTTCAGGATTTGTCCTCCCACACATCTAAATTTCTTTTTTGACCTAATTAAAATATTAAACAAATCCCTCTTCTTGAATCTTTGCTGCTCCTAATTAAGTAGTGGGTTTTTTTTAGTCAAATTAGCATCTCTATCCTTTATATTGCTAAAATAAGATATGTAAATAAGATATTGCTAAAATAAGATATGTAAACCATATTTTGAATATTCTTTCTTTAAATATACTATATGAAATTTTAAGAAATCTTCCCACCTTGTTCTGTTCCATATGCCCCTTTTCCCCCCTAGATGGCTCTGCATCTAGGAGAAAAGTAAATAAATATCTTTTGTATTTACTTTTCTACTTCAGAATTCCAGGATGATTTCCATCTGGCCTTGGAGCTTGGACAATCTAATATCCTGATCATCTGTTCTGGCATGATCCTGATTTCCCTCAGTATTTGTTGTTCCTCTCAGGGGAAATTTTTGTCTGTTTCCAGCATCTGTCCCACATCTTCTTTTATGAACACAGAGGTAAATCATTAAATTAATGTCTAGAGAGCCTGTCGATAAATTACCATAGTATTCTCTGTTATGGATTATTGGTTGCTATGGTGCCTAGAATGTTATTTTAGCTTGATCCAAAATCCAATGAAGCTGACAAGCCAGTTCAAGCCACTTTGCTCTCTTGGCTATCTAAAGCCAGTGTGGTATAGCTAACAACATTCCACAGACACCATTATATCCTAATTCATTAGAATATATCAAAGGTGAAAAGATCTTGATCTATTTATATGTTTCTAGATTATCTGCAGTTGTTAGGAGAAAGAGTTAACTCCATATTTGCCCCCCTGGGAGCAATTTCCCTCACCTTCCTGTTGTGGTTCAGCCTGGGACCCCTCCGGGAATGGCTGATTTGCTGTCGGCTTCCAGCTCAGAGGGAGAGGCTGAGGACCAGGAGGTGCAGACTGACGAGGAAGCGGAATCCCAGGCTGAAGAAGAAGGACAGCCAGAGTTCCACCAGGGGGAGCTCTCCCCAGCAAGCAACCTGGATTCCCTGGGGGAAGATGCTCATGACATCATAGATATGCGACAAAGGAGAGCTAATCAGAGACGAACTCAATTGGCTAGGTATTTCCAGCATTAGAGGTCACAGCTGGGTTTGGGTGTGGTGCTTGGGAAAGGATAAAAGGCGGCCCCACCCTTCCTGGCTTGTGGAGTTTTATCTTGGAGATTCGTGAGACCTGTCTGTGAACTTTGGTGGCTACAATCCTGGTTTGTGCCTTGGACTATTGAAACCTTGGGGGGGGGGTGCCAGCAAGAAGCTTGTGAAATTGACTGGACATCAGGACCCTGTTGTAACGTATTGTAACCTGTCTGCTGTGAAGACAGGTTTTCCTTTGTGCTTATTTTTTCCTGCTATAAAATACTTTTGGATTTTACCAGAGTGTCTGGCTGTTTTTTCAGTGGGTGTGGAGGTCTGGGAAAACCCAGACAGAACAGAATAAAACTCCACCAACCACCAGACACCTGGTGCTCATTTTGGAGGGGTGGTTTGGTTGTTTTGTTCCTTGCTCTTTGCTGCTGGTTCCTGGTTGGACTTCTTTTGTTTGTCGGCTTCCTGTTTTTGCCTGTCACCATGGATGTTTCTGCAGCTGACATGCAGGCTGTCTTTGCAGAGTTGCGAGGGGACATTGCTCACTTGACCCAGACAGTCTTGTTATTACAACGTCAAGTGGAGGTTTTGTCCCAGGCGGCCCCACCCCAAGCGGCACCTGTGGTACCACCTCCAGCACCTTTGCCCAGAAGGAAATGTTTTGTGGCGATGCCGGAAAAGTTCTGGGGGGACCGGCGGCTGTTTTCTGCGTTCCAGAGCCAGGTGCAGCTTTTTATCAACGCGCAGATGATGCACTTCCCAGGGGATGACCACAAGGTGGCGTTTCTGTGCAGTTTATTGGCTGGCCCTGCAGCGTCGTGGGTGGCACCTTACCTGGCCCGGGATGATCCGCTACTCCAGGACTACAATGCTTTTTGTGACTTGCTGCGTCACCAATTTGCGGACCCGGTGCAGGAACAAACGGCCACGCGGGCGCTGAAGCAATTACGCCAGGGTTCGCGCCCCCTGGTGGACTATATGGCTGACTTTAGGTCTCTGGCCGGGCAAGTCCAGTGGAATGAGGCTGCCCTGATCGAGGCCTTTCAAGATGGACTATCCGACACGATGTTGGACGCCTTAGTGCATGAGGTGATGCCCGGCACGTTGGACGGTTTGGAGCAGCATTGCTTGGCAATAGAGGCCAGGCTGTTGGCCAGGGAAGTCCGTCGAGCGGGACGGTCCAACCCCCGTGCATCAGGCGTCCCGCCGACACCTGTTTCGCGGCGGGGGTTGTCAACCGTAAGCACCCCGGCTCCGGTCCCTGCGCCCCGACGTTTTTCACCAGCGCTGCCTCCACGCTTGATGGATCGTGTTGCTGCCAGGGAGCCGATGGACGTAAGTTACGCCCGACCCCGACAGACCCCGGAGGAACGAGGGCGTCGGCGGGCAGCTGGGTTGTGCTTCTATTGTGGGGCCCCGGGACATTTTGCTGTCGTTTGTCCCCACAAGAGGCGGAGCACCGTGGCTGCCGTCGTTCCTGTACCTTACAGCCCTCCCGTGCTTCCCATGGCGTCCCCTGTGCAGTTACAGGAGACAACCCCTGGTGTCCCCGTTCCTGCCCTGAACTCTCCGATGGCGGGGCCTTCGTCTGGATGTCCTCCATCGCCGGAACGATCGGGAAACGAGGGGGGCCCGGCTTGGTGGCAACACTAGGTCGGGCGGGGATCCCACTTTCGTCTGACTCCACGACTCCCGAATTTGGACCGTCTAGACACCTGACGCTTGTGGTGACCTTGCATATCGCGCAACGGACTCGGACTTACCCCGCGTTGGCCCTTGTGGATTCGGGGGCGACGACGAACTTCTTAGACGAAGCCTTTGCCCAACGTCATTCCTTGCCCCTTTGTCCTGTTACCCCGCCATTAACTGTGGAGACTATCGATGGGCGGGTTTTGTTGGCTGGTCCCATCCGTTTCCAGACCCTGCCGGTGCGGATGTGCATCGGAACTCATGAGGAGGCCCTACAGTTTTATGTTACCAAGGGGCTTCATTTTCCCCTCGTGTTGGGGTTGTCATGGCTGCGTGCACATGACCCACAGGTGGTGTGGTCTCAGAACTTGGTCACCTTCTCCAGTTTGCAGTGCGTGGACCATCACCGACATGTGTGCGCAGCCCACGGCCCAGTAGTTCCCGCGATTCAATTACCCCGTTGCCTCGAGGAATTCGCCGATGTGTTCAATGAAAAAGAGGCGGATCGGCTACCACCACATCGGACGTATGACTGTGCCATTGACCTGCTCCCTGACGCCAAGCTCCCGGCTGGTCGTTTGTACTCCATGTCCGAGCCGGAGCTTGTGGCTCTCAAGGAGTTTGTGGAAAAGAATCTGGCCAAGGGATTTATTCGGCCATCCAAGTCCCCTTTGTCTGCCCCTGTTTTGTTCGTGAAAAAGAAAACAGGCGATCTTCGCCTCTGCTGTGACTATCGCCGCCTTAACGCCATCACAGTGCGGAATAGGTACCCCTTGCCCTTGATCCCTGAACTCATGGACCGGTTGCGGACGGCAACGGTATTCACCAAAATCGATTTGCGCAGTGCGTATAATTTGGTCCGGATGCGGGCCGGGGATGAGTGGAAGACAGCGTTTGGCACGCGTTACGGCCACTTTGAATATACAGTGATGCCATTTGGCCTCACCAACGCCCCGGCCGTGTTTCAACATCTGATGAACGACATGTTCCGGGACATGTTGGACCATTTTGTGGTGATTTACCTTGATGACATTTTAGTGTATTCCCCGAACCATGCCTTGCATTTGACCCATTTGCGCCGGGTCCTGCTCCGGTTGCGGGAGCAGCAGTTGTATGCCAAGCTGGAGAAGTGCCAATTTTTCCAGACTACCGTCGAATTCTTGGGGCACATTTTATCTCCAGGTGGCATTTCCATGGACCCGAACAAAGTGGCCGCACTTCAGTCTTGGCAACCTCCACGACGGGTGAAAGACGTACAACGTCTTTTGGGGTTTGCAAACTACTATCGGGCTTTTGTTCCGGGGTATGCCACGTTAACCACGCCCTTGACTCGGTTGTTACAAAAACAAGTCCCATTTGGTTGGGGGGAGGCGGAACAGCGGGCTTTTGATGCCCTGAAAGCGGCGTTCATGGCGGAACCGCTTCTGCGCCATCCTGATCCCGCTCAGCCGTTTGTGTTAGAAACCGACGCTTCAGATGTAGCGGTTGGCGCAGTGCTTCTCCAAGCCCATCGGCCCGGTGACATGTTGTTTCCGTGTGCCTACTTCTCCCGGAAGCTGTCTCCCTCGGAAAGGAACTATACTATTTGGGAGAAGGAACTTTTAGCGGTGAAGGCCGCCTTTGAGCATTGGCGGCATTACCTGGAGGGGGCCCGTCATCAAATCGAGGTACGGACGGATCACCGGAACCTTGAGTATTTGCAGACGGCCCGGAAATTAAACCAGAGACAGATCCGCTGGTCTTTCTTTTTCGCGCGGTTCAATTTCCGCATCAGGTACACTCCCAGTGCCCAGAGCCCCCGAGCGGATGCCTTGTCGCGCAAGCCAGAATACACGCACCCGAAGGAGCTGGCCCCTCTGCAGACAGTGTTACCCCCTGCAGCTTTGGCTGCCACTCAGGACCCAGTAGACTTGCGTCACCGTTTACGGGAGGCGCAGCGTGAGGATGGGTTTGTAGCGCAGAGAGTGCGGGAGTTAACACCCAATTCCCCATGGACGTTTCAAGACGGTCTGCTTCGGTACCGGGGGCAGCTGTATGTTCCCGCCGGCCCAGTGAGAGGGTTGATTATGACCCAGTGTCATGACTGTCCAGTGGCGGGGCATTTTGGTCTGTTTAAAACATTGGAGCTAGTCTCTCGGACATTCTGGTGGCCACGCCTCCAAGATGATGTGCGTTCCTATGTGGCCACCTGTGTCCAGTGTCGTACGGCCAAGGGGGTGACTGGAGCCCCACCGGGATTACTGCAACCTTTGCCCACGCCTGAGAGACCCTGGGGTGCCGTGTCCATTGACTTTGTCACTCATTTGCCTTCCTCTGCTCGTTTCACGGTAGTCATGGTGGTGATGGACATGCTCACCAAGATGGTGCATTTTGTCCCTTGCACTAGGGTGCCCACTGCCCAACTCACGGCTCAAATGTTTATTAGTCACGTGTTTCGGTTACATGGGCTTCCGGATCGAGTGGTCTCTGATAGGGGCACACAATTCACAGCCCGGTTTTGGCGGGAATTGATGTCGGCCCTGAATGTGTCCGTGTGCCTCGCCTCGACGCAGCACCCCCAGACCGATGGCGGTACAGAAAAAGTGATCGGGATATTGGAACAATACCTGCGGTGTGTAGTGGCGGATCGCCAGACGGATTGGTCCCGGTTTATCCCTGTAGCGGAGTTCGCTTTCAACAATTCCCGTCACTCATCGACCCGGCTCACGCCCTTTTTCGCAAATTATGGATTTCACCCTCGCTTCTTTCCCTTGACCCTCCTAGATTCCCCGGTGCCTGCTGCTGAGGACTTTCTCTCAGAGCTGCAGGCGGTTCACGAGATGGTGAAGAGATACCTGAATAAAGCCAAGGAGGACTACAAGAGGGTGGCTGATCGCTCCAGACGGGATGTGCCCCCCTTGGTGGTGGGGGATCAGGTGTGGTTGTCCACGAAATATGTAGCCTCTGAATTACCCCGGCACAAACTAGATCCCCGGTTCCTGGGTCCTTTTCCCGTTGAGCGGGTGATTAATCCGGTGGCTTACCGGCTCACCCTGCCGGACAACTTGCGGGTTCACCCTGTGTTTCACCGTTCGCTGCTAGTCCCTGTCCCTCCCGATTGTCCGCTCCGTCCCAATGTTCCCGTGTTTCCTGCCCCGTGTGTTCGTGATCACCTCCCTGAAGCTATGGTACATGACGTTGTGGATTCCCGTTGGGTGGATGGGTGTTTCCAGTACAAGGTGCAATGGGTAGAGGGGGATCCGGATGATTGCTCCTGGGTGGAAGCGGCTTTGTTGGACGCTCCCGATCTTCTTCGGGCTTTTCACGCCCAGTTCCCTCAGAAACCGCGTCCTCTCCGCTGGCAGGTGGGGAGGGGCCTTCCGCGGGGGGATGGTGTTGTGGTTCAGCCTGGGACCCCTCCGGGAATGGCTGATTTGCTGTCGGCTTCCAGCTCAGAGGGAGAGGCTGAGGACCAGGAGGTGCAGACTGACGAGGAAGTGGAATCCCAGGCTGAAGAAGAAGGACAGCCAGAGTTCCACCAGGGGGAGCTCTCCCCAGCAAGCAGCCTGGATTCCCTGGGGGAAGATGCTCATGACATCATAGATATGCGACAAAGGAGAGCTAATCAGAGACGAACTCAATTGGCTAGGTATTTCCAGCATTAGAGGTCACAGCTGGGTTTGGGTGTGGTGCTTGGGAAAGGATAAAAGGCGGCCCCACCCTTCCTGGCTTGTGGAGTTTTATCTTGGAGATTCGTGAGACCTGTCTGTGAACTTTGGTGGCTACAATCCTGGTTTGTGCCTTGGACTATTGAAACCTTGGGGGGGGGGGGGTGCCAGCAAGAAGCTTGTGAAATTGACTGGACATCAGGACCCTGTTGTAACGTATTGTAACCTGTCTGCTGTGAAGTCAGGTTTTCCTTTGTGCTTATTTTTTCCTGCTATAAAATACTTTTGGATTTTACCAGAGTGTCTGGCTGTTTTTTCAGTGGGTGTGGAGGTCTGGGAAAACCCAGACAGAACACCTTCCTATGATAGGAGAGGAACACTATTAACTGCAAAAACACTTGCTTCATGTCATAGATTATATAGTGAAATGAAGAACAGAAGCACCATTCAACTTCAAGATTCAATGCATTCCTAGACTCCGAATTCTACAATTTTAAGAGTGAGTCTGACTCAAGTGTGTCTGACTCTAGAAATTAGAGTTCTAATAAAACAAACAACTGGATCTTACAAATTATTACATTAGTTGGAGAATTTTGAAACATTCTCTGTATAAGGCTATTTATAAGACCAATTAGCCAGTTTGGCCTAGTGGTTAAGCCACTAAAATACAAATCAGAAGATCATGAGCCCACATTAGCCATGAAAGCCAGCTGGGTGATTTTGAGCCAATCCCTCTCTCTATCTCTCAGATTATTGTTGCAGTGAGAAGTAAGTGGAAGATTTGGGAATATGCTTGCTGCCTTGAGTTATTTGTAAAAATAATAATTGTAATTTTATTGTAGAGCTGAGCTGGCGCAGTGATTAGAGTCCAGTACTGCAGGTTACTTCAGCTGCCTACTGCCTGCAGTTTGGCAATTCAAATAGAATAGAATAGGATTCTTTATTGGTCAAGTGTGATTGTACACACGAAGAATTCGTCTTTGGTGCATATGCAATCTCACCAGCTCGAGGTTAGCTCAGCTTTCCATCCTTCTGAGGTGGGTAAAATGAGGACCCAAATTGTTGGGGGCAATATGCTGATTCTGTAAACTGCTTCAAGAGAGTTATTAAGTTCCAAGTCTTTGGAGAAGGGCGACATACACATAGATAGATAGATAGATAGATAGATAGATAGATAGATAGATAGATAGATAGATAGATAGATAGATAGATAGATAGATAGATAAACAAACAAACAAACAAACAAACAAACAACAACAAACAAACAAATAAAATATAAATAAAATATAAATAAAATATAAATAAAATCTTAATAAATAAATAAAAATTAAATAAGTAAGTAAGTAAGTAAGTAAGTAAGTAAGTAAGTAAGTAAGTAAGTAAGAAGTGGTATATGCTATTGCCATTTCTCTTTCTCTGAGTCTTCGGAGAGGGGCGGCATACAAATCTAATTAATAATAATAATAATAATAATAATAATAATAATAATAATAATAATGTATACAAATAAAATACCGGTGTGCCGGTGTGGGTGTGGGTGCGTATACACACACACATATACACATTCAGTCATATACAATCACTTTTTCCTTGCATTTCATTTTACATGGAAAAGGACTTCATGAGTAAATAAATGGAACTGGTAAGTAGGAAAAAAATGTAGAAAGAAATGTATTTTCTCTTGTTTAGATTCTTTTTTTTCCAAGAAAAGAATTTTATCTTCTTAACTGCATGGAAAGCAACAAGAGAAGCTTCTGTTTTCTACTGACATTTTAGACTTTCAGCTATTTTCTAGGAAAGAGTTGCACAGCAATTTAAATTTCATCCTGCCTTTTGTAATAATCATGTATGTGTGTGTGTTTCTATATGCATGCCTTGAACAAAAGGGCAGCACAATTATTTCCAAAATAGGTCTGGTAACCTTCATTTTTGAGATTCTTAGAATCCCTTGGATATTATTACTCAATTTTATTGGCAAATTTGTGGGGAAAAAATGTAATAATTTTATTTCATTAGCTTGCATCCCATAACCAATTTTTTTTAATCCACTAGAAATTATATTATGTTTTCCAATATGCATTTTTGGAATGAATTTAAAGTATTTTAATAAATATTGGGGAGTTAATTTCCATATCATACTACAACATTAAGAAAAATGTAATAGTCTGATCAGGATCATTGCATCTGGAATCATACATTAGTCTGAAAAATGGGGATCATATTGATATTCTACACAGAGAAACTAAATTAAATTCCCAGACAATCAAACACTTGTTATTTTTGGTCACACAAAATCATTCACTGTTAGGAAAGGGAAAGCTTCAGAGTTGCAAGTCATAATCCCAATTTGACACAGTACTTTTTTGCACCTCTTAAATTTTTACTTCTTTTATCACTATGCTATAAATCATTTTCAATGTGTTTCATATTATATCTCAATTTCTGTTCTTCTCTAGTACTTCTTGCTCTTTACTGGATCCAGCTGGCAGGAAAATGACCCCCTGAAACAGCATGAAGGATAATTTAAGCCCCTGAAAAAAGCTGAAGCAACATCAACTGGCACTGAAGTATTATAAGTATTAATTCTAATATCTATTCATTTGCCTTAAGCATTTGATGGAAAATAACAGAAAATAGTAGTATGGCCACAAATGGATGCAGAAAGCTGCTAACCCCTTATACGGACCAGGTTTAAAGTTATGCTCTATTTGCGTGGGATTATTATTATTATTATTATTATTATTATTATTATTATTATCATTATCATTATCATCATCATCATCATCATCATCATTATCATCATCATCATCATCATTAATAATCCTGTCTCTAAAGGCCCATGGAGGCCAGGCAGCCAAGGATGCACAGTCACAAAACAAGGGAAACTTTGACAGAAAGGGGCAGGACCTGTTTCAGCTACAAAATGCATGCATCAACTGAGTTCATTTTATGAGAGAGAATCATAAAAGAAAAGCTGTAAAATGTCATGGCATATTTGTTCTGCCGGCCTCTATGGTAGAAGCCTCCCAAAAATTCACGGGTACAAATTTCAGACACACACACGTTTGAAAATTCAAAACAATGTCCTTTATCACAAAATTCAAAAGAAACAAAGCACCCTTTTTGTATTGCAAAGAGCACTCTTCCCCAAAACAACCTTGTTGGCTGTACAAGTACCTTAATCAGTCCTTAAGTACTTAGCTAGTAGCTGTGAAGAAACGTCACAGCCCCTCCTTCTTCCCACGAAGTGAAACACACACACACTTTACTCTGCTTTGATGTCAAAGGCGTGAAAAATCCACAAACAAAGTTCAGACACAGCGAGGCATGATCCTGAAGAACTGTGATCAGACAATCTTCCACAACGGCCAAACTAGCACGCTGCTATTTATAGCAGCAGCTCTAATTACTGGAGCCCCACCCAAACACAGGTGGCCTCTCTTATCTCCTGTAATATTTCCGCAATTGGTCTCTTCGATGTATAAGTCTGCGCCTGTGTGGGTCTAACACTTCCTCATCCGAATCGACCAAAGATAATGGTGATTGGCTTCCTGGGCTGTGTGCCAAGCCACCCTCTTCCAAGTCACCTCCACCTTCTTCTTCGTCCGAGGAAACTGCACTTCCTGACTCTGCCGGCAACAAAACAGGCCTAGGACATGTTGACATTTCCCCTGCCTCCACCTCCACATTCCCTGGGGCAGGAGCTGGGCCAGAGCCAGCCACAACACATATTAATACAATGTTAAATTCCAATAAATCTCTATAAACTGTGTCACTATTATTTAGAGTATTATCAAGATTTTTAAACATAAGCAAGATGAAAATCCAGTCAAGTATGTCATAAGAAATAATATCAAATGCAAAGTTAAACATTGAAAAAAAAAGTAAGAGAGAAATGCTTCTTAATAGAGATATAAAAGCAATTATTTCTTTATCTAGAAATATGGTAACTTCAATGTCTTAAATGAGATCTGGAACAAAATTCAATGGCATTTTTTTCAAATTTTGTGTTATTTTTCTGTGCAATTCGTATCTTTGTTTACAACAGTACAATAGTACCCTTATCATACACTATCTTTGTGATAGGTTTCACTGACACTAAAATACCACTCAGCTGACTGATGGAGATTTGGGTTGAAGAGATGCACAATTTCTCATGATAGATTTGTACATTTCACAATAATCATGGTATTAATAGATGAAAAATCTTGCTTACAGTAAGATTTGAAAACATATGGTCCATGGACATTAAATAGAGAAACTTCAGATAGCTGCTACATAGTTCCAGTTACCTCTACAGTTATGATTATTATATTTAAAATAAACTAAGATCCGAATTAGTGTATATTACTTACTATTTATTTGCAGCATTTCATTTCATTATGTATTACATATTTGTAGCATTAAGCATGAAAAAATATGACCTTTACAATTAATGACTAGCATAAAATCTGCACCCTTCACATAGTTCCCTCTAAGCTGAGCAGTGAGCAATCGCTCACTTAAAAATCATAATCAACTCAGAGTTTTCCAAATCTGCCCAGAAGCTGAGAGGGAAGGAGAGAGAGGGAAGGGGAGAGAGAGGAAGAGAGGAAGAGAGAGAAACAGATAGAAAAAAGAGAGGAAGGAAAAGAAAAAGAATGGGAGTAAGGAAGAGAGAAAGAAAATCAAAATCTAGTTTGAAACTAGCTCAACTATTTAAGTGGCATTTTGATATTGATAGAGTTGCCCTATTATGAGCTCACTGTTATAGACACACAGTACAGTATTTTATTTTGAAATTCTCTGAGGCAAAACAGGGTGGGGTTTTTTATTTGTTTGTTTGTTTGTTTGTTTATTTTTTATTTCTGTGCCGCCCAGTCCCGAAGGGACTGCCGCTCAGACACTATACTTTTCCGCCCACCCCCCCAAAAAATTAGAGGGAACACTGACCCTTTACTTGCTACACATATAACCCTGACTTTTCCAGTATCTTACAAAAACATTGTTTACACTTGTTATTTCCCACTAAATAATAGTTGGAGGCATGCCAAGTCCAGTGCTGGAGATTTTATATAAATGCATATAATATTCTTATCCTTCATTAATGTATCTAATCCATTTATTTAATATCTAAACTTTCATCATTTGGTTTTTTCTATCCAGGTATTATGACTATTGGAAGAAAGCATTCTTCAACATGTGTGTATCTGACTATAGGGTTCTTTCACTCGTCCATAAAAATACTACAGAGTATATAAAATGTGCCCATGTTTAAAATTCTGCATGATTAAGTTATGAAAAAGATTTCATAGATGATTCATAAATGAACTTTTTATAAATCTTCATTTCCAGTATGCAAAAAAACTGCGAAGTGATGTAGGCACAGAGAGATATGCAAAGACAGCAGTCCTATTCACATACTTGTTGATTGACACATTTAAAATCTATTAGTGAACATGGATCTCAGGATTTAGAGTGCAATCCAAAATTTTAAAAAACCCACATCATTTGATTTAAAACAACTGGGCTCAAACTGAACTTAAACAACTATTAATTCAGAACTCAAGGATGTTTATTTTCAATCCCAAAAGAGAGGTTTATAAATAAGCCATGTAGGGCAATTTTAAAAATGACAAATATATGAAAAATGAAATATTTTGAAGATTGAATGTTATAAGAATGTAAGGTTATTAAAAACTTTGAAAGTTTTCAGTTATATTTTTAAACTACCGGTATTTACTAATCATTTTATCTCTTCTGTCTGTGTATGTTAAAGTTATATACAGTATATCAATTCTCTCAATGCTGTCTTGCTTGATTTGCTTTTTACATTTTTCTTAACAATACTTTTGTTACAATCATTGATGGGAACATTAACTTATAGTGTGGGCAGTGTAAGACAATATTATTTATCTGTGGTTTTTATTTAATCAAAATTGTACATCAATAACTATTTCATATCCTTCATTTTATCAGCGGCCTGACATATTGTAAGATCAGATTAAACTAAGCTCCTTTATTATATTCAGTTTTCTTTTGAATAATAGTATTATTATTTTAAAACTAGCAGATAAGATAACTGTTACTATATTTTTCATGAATTCTTTTTGAAATATTATTATTCTTATTTATTAATTCCTTAAACAAACCTAGTTATTTTTCATAACGTAGAAAGTGAACAAATCTCTCTCTCTCTCTATCTCTCTCTCTCTATCTCTCTCTCACACACACACACACAGAGAGAGAGAGAGAGAGAGAGAGAGAGAGAGAGTGAGTGAAGGGCATAGAAATAAAATTTAATGCTCAAAAAAATCATTTTTATTTATTTTATATTTATTTAAAATTTTACATAAAGTAAAAAAATAAATCTATAAAAGAAGAAAGAAAAATTAAAAATCAAACCTCTTTTTAAAAAAAGCATTCCTAGTCAAACTCCAGGGTCTTGTCTAGGCAGTCACCAGAAGTCAACCATAACTTAGAAGCAATGACTTGTCCAGCATGGAAAAAAAACCCAGAGAGATAGACAATATAGCAAAAATATAATTCAGATTGTAGGCTTCAAAATTAAAATGGAAATTCAAAATTGAAATCTCCTTCACATCATGCTGAGTTATATTTCTGATTTTTTTCACACTAAAAACATTTGCATGAATTGAGATACTGAACCAATAGAAAAAAACAGAGTTCAGGGTAAATTATCACATCTTGTAATCTTGCAAAATCTTGTCAGATATCTTTATTGACAAATATGTGTATACATTATAGTTTTTTCTTAGACATTACATTGCTCTTATGTTTTCTTCCTAATCATGTGGTCTATGTACAGTTAAAATATTTTCTTAATCTTTTCTACAATTGCATTTCTAATTAATGATGGGAGACAAAAGGGTCAAACAATCACCACACTATGGAGTTTACTAGCATTCTTTGTTATGTTGCACCATTAGATTCATCCAATTTAAAAATTCATGCTGGAGCTGAGGATACTTCACCAGTTTCAATATAATATGGTCAACTTTGTTTCTAATGTTAGAGAGGTCGTTCTCTTTGTTCATTTTGGTTAAAGGGTATAGATAAGATGTGGATGCATGATTTTACCCTAGAGAAACAAGATTTAGGCCAAATGTCAAGAAGGTTTTCATACCATAGCTATAATTTTCAGTTAGGAATAATAACATTCATTTAAAAATATAACAATTCTGATTTATTGACAAGTTGCAAAGTGAAATAGTATTGTTTAAACTAGATACCATATATTTAAACTGAAGGATAAATAGCTTTGAAATGTACTTTTTGACACTGTCCAGCTATTGGACTTTTTTAAAAAAAAAAAAAAGTCTTAAGACTGAGGTCAAAATTGCCAGAGCTTGGTGGCTGGGCAGTGTTAATAAATGACAGCTGGTAAGGTTTTAAATGAATAAAAGCGATAAAAGACATCAAACTGCTGTTATTTAGAAAATCAATATCTTCCAACAGTTACCATACAAAACAGAGAACGCAGCTGTTTCTTATTTATTCCAGGAAGCGAAATCTTGAAAACTGCTGTGTGTGTGACAAGCACAAATGTAAATCATTATCACAATCACCAGACATAGCAAACCACAATCATATGCTACTTCCCTCACTCCCTCCTCTTCTGGCCTCATAGATTTTGGCAGAATTTGTAACACCAGCAGTATGACTTCAATATTTTTAAAACAAGCCATATACATTTCACTGCTCATATAAAGTGATGAGCACACAAACAGTGCTTTAATTATGGTAAGTGCCTCCCATAAGGGAAAAAATACACTCTTGGTATGGCTTCCAGCACTAGATATACAACATGCCTCTATTATTATTTACTACACTATGCAAAAACTCAACTCCTCTGCTTGTATTGCATTCCATTCTCATGCCACAGAAATAAAAATAAAATCTCTTCTTGATACTGACTGCATTTTGTCCAAGAGGAGCTATATCCTTGATCTCAGCCTTATATTAATGAGAGTATGCTCACTGATTCCATACTACATATTTTCATTTAAGGAAGCCTTTGATTTCTGATTGTTGTCTTTTTCCTCTAAAGCAGTACAGTGGTACCTCATGATACGAACCCCTCGTCTTACGAACAACCCGAGATATGAACCCAGGGTTCAGAAATTTTTTGCCTCTTCTTACGAACTTTTTTCTTCTTACGAACCCGCCGCCGCCGAGAAGCCCCGCCGCCCGGCTGTCACTTTTTGAAACAGTCGGGGGGCTTCTCAGCGTCCTCCTGAACCCAAACGCCAAACCCGAACTTCCGGGTTCGGCGTTCGGGAGGCCGCCAAGAAGCCCCCCAGCTGTTTTAAAAGATGACAGGCGGGCGGCGGGGCTTCTTGGCGGCCTCCCGAATGCCGAACCCAGAAGTTCGGGTTTGGCGTTTGGGTTCAGGAGGACGCTGAGAAGCCCCCCGGCTGTTTCAAAAAGTGACAGCTGGACGGCGGGGCCTCCCGAACCCCGAACCCAGAAGTGACAGCTGGTTCGGGGCCTCCCAAACCCCGAACCCAGAAGTTCGGCAAAAGTTCGGGTTCGGGAGGCCGCTGAGAAGCCCCCCAGCTGTTTCAAAAGGTGACAGCGGCCTCCCGAACCCGAATTTTTGCCGAACTTCCAGGTTTGGGGTTCGGGTGACAGCCAGGCAGCAGCGTTTTTTTGCAAGGGGGGGTTTCGTTGCATGGATTAATTGACTTTATATTGTTTCCTATGGGAAACAATGTTTCGTCTTACGAACTTTTCATCTTACGAACCTCCCCCGGGAACCAATTAGGTTCGTATGATGAGGTATTACTGTATATCTAATCTCACCAACTTTAGGATATGTGGACTTCTACTCCCGGACTTCCCCATTCAGTTGAAGTCCATAGTGCCTTACACATTGGTAAAAAGAATCAAAATACTAAATATATACTTGGAGGAAATGAACTTGTAGATGACCCTCACTCTCTCAAAGACCTTGGAGTACTCATATCCATTGACCTAAGTCCTAAAGCCCACTGTAACAACATTGCCAAAAAAGCATTAAGAGATGTCAATCTAATCTTATGTAACTTCTTCTCTGGTGACATTGAACTGCTAACCAGAATTTTCAAAACATTTGTCAGATCAATTCTAGAATACAGCTCACCTGTATGGAACCCACATTGCATATCAGATATTAATATAATTGAGAGTGTCCAGAACTACAATTGAGGAGTGCTTCACTCCTCCTGCTGTAACAAAATACCTTACTCCACCAGACTTAAAATACTGAAGTTAGACAATTTACAACTACTTCACCTCCAAACTGATCTAACCGTAGTTCACAAAACCATATACCAAAATGTCCCTCCTGTTAATGACTACTTCACCTTCAACCACAACATCACACGAGCATGTAATAGATTCAAACTAATTTGAAACTGCTCCAAACTAGACTGAAGAATATATGACTTCAGCAATAGAGTAACCAATACCTGACTCTGTTGTTTCTTCCCCCAACCCCAAAATATTCCACCTTAGATGGCCTACAGTTGATCTCTCCCCTTTTCTAAGGGGCATTCATAAACGCATCATTGCGCCTACTGTCCATGTCATACTGTCCTGTTGTCTTTTTTTATCATTACTTTCTATGTTATGTTTATATAAACTACTATTCTGTACTTGATTGACAAACAAATAAACAAACAAACATATATATATATATATATATATATATATATATATATATATATATATATATATATATTTGTTTTCGTAAATTTTCACGGGTATATGTATGTAGATTGTTCTGAGTTCGGGTTTTGCCCTGTGTAATATTTTGCATGTTTATGCGACGTTTCGGCGAAATGATGATGGTGAACGTCGCATAAACATGCAAAATATTAATGCTGCTGTAGGGCTTTGATAGGGCTTTGATAGTTATATAAGATACAAGTACTTAAGATAGATACAATTAATACTATCCCAGGATGCTATAATAATATCACCCTTTTGATTATCTTGACTGTAATTCTATAGTCATATTTGTTAATAAATATTCTTGATTAAATAAATGCATGTGCAATCATCTATGGGGCTTCCAATTAATTTAATCTCATCTTTCATTAATGCCTTATTAATGCCTTGTTGATAGTCACAGTTCTGAGAAAATGTATTGTATTACTTATTGTATTACTGATAGGTGTGGCAACATCTTAGCTATTCCAAGACGATTTTTTCTCTCTGCCTGGGGACTGTAGGATGTACAGTCATGATGTACATGAATGGGAGAGCTCAACTTTTTTGCTATTTTTGGCACTATTTTTCAGATAGGGACATAAGAAGTAAAATGGATTCTTTTGCTCTTCCAGAGATTAAAGGTTCCAATTTTGTGGCATGACAGATATGTATCAGACTAGAAACCACGAGACTGTTCTAGTCCAACTGGGTATCTCTCTCTCAACTCTAGGAAGTTGGCAAATCCTTTTGACATATTGCCTAGAAAACTGCATAGACTTATCCATGTAGCTGGCAAGAGTGAAGGCTGCCTTTGCCATTCATCCCCGATTGAAGAAAATAGACCTAACTTGACAGTGGCACAAGATTTTTAGGGAGCACGGTGAGGATAAAGATACCCATTTCATCCTTTCATCCTTCACCAATACTCTTGGTTTTCTACAAACAAAAATAGGGTAAATATTTCAGACATGCTTAATCTGAGTGGCCTCCAGCAGCGGCAAATGGGTTGCTATAGAAGTGGAAATGTAGCCAATTTCTACCTTAACGGAAAATGAGCTACTGACTGCTCCAAAGAAGCTCACAACTCTATATCAAATGAGGATTCTAATTCACAAAGTACTCACGCTTTATAACTTAGTAGTAGCAAATTTGGGGATTTGATTTAAAATAGGCTCATTCCCTGTACTACAGCAGTGGTAACTATCAGGCACCAATAATGAACTCTTTGCCCATCTAAAGTTAGACAAATGCTGACAATTCAATACAAAAAGGAAATTAGAATGGTATCTTGAGTTGTCTCAAGTCTAGGTACAGACGATTCTAAAGTTTGACGTCCCATTTTCCAGAAATTAACTGAAGTTTTTCCTACTATTTTCTCAAAGTATTTTGGAATGTGAACTAATTATGTCTTGGCTACACTATCGTTCTCCCTATCTGCATACAATCTGAGAATGTGTCATAAATATAGCTCCTTCATGAATTTCATGTTTCAAAACTAATTCAAATACATATAAAGAAGAGGAGAAAAACTGAATACTTCTGGCCAGAAGACTACATAACTCAGGAAGGAATATTATTGGTCTTTTACTTAACTAAAGAAAGGGCAGTTGCTACAACCTAAATATGGGGATTCTAATCCTTAAAATAAAGTTAGACAATTATTTATTTTCTATCAAGTTAAATAACAGTAGCTGGTGAGTTGAAACCTTGAAAAAAGTGGTGAATTATTTTATTTAGTTTCTTTTGCTTGTTTCCATGATTTTGTTCTGATCATTTGCTTTCCAACAGTCCCTGGGAATAAAAAGCTTGCCGTGGATATTCATTCATTGTCAGCTTCTGAATATTTTTATTCTGGCAAGATGAATCGGCTCAGTTCACAGATGGTGCACTGCCGTAAATCAATTGTAAATAGGTTCCTGTCACTTTTGAAGAGGGGAGAAGAGGGCTAATACAGTAAACACAGGTCATTCTCTTAATCCTGAGGACTCCCTTACTGCTTTAAAGGGACACAGAATTCTCGGCACTTGTATGGAAAGGCATCTCAAGTGAAAACGTAGTAAGATATCAGATTTGAGAAGGGCATAAGTTTCTTGGTTAAAGGCGAGCCAGAGTTGAAATGAAAAGATTAAGCATATATGTAAAATGCTTTCACTGCTTTCAAAATTGAACTCGATGGCCTTCATGGTCCCTTTCAACTCTAACAATAAGTAAGTAAGTAAGTAAGTAAGTAAGTAAGTAAGTAAGTAAGTAAGTAAGTAAGTAAGTAAGTAAGTAAGTAAGTAAGTAAGTAAACAAACAAACAAACAAGGTATAAAATACTTACGGAACCAAATTGTTTCTCATTGGAAAACATGAGAGAGGGGGCGGCATACAAATCTAATAAATTATTATTATTAATTATTATTAGCAAGTGTGTTAACAAGCAGCATGTGAAACTGAAAAAGCCATATGGTTTGTACAGTATGCAAAGCCAAAATGGTTTGATTTTGGCTTAGTTGAATTTCTATAGCAGTGATGGCAAACCTTTTAAAGACTAAGTGCCCAAATTGCAACCCAAAACCCACTTATTTATCACAGTGCCAACACAGCAATATAACCTGAATAATGTTTTGCTACCTAAAATAATAATAAACCCAGAATTTAGCTAATTGTTCCAAGAAAAAATTGATAAGTGCAATTTTATACCCCTTCATTTTTTTCTGCTTTTGAAATATTATGTTTAGCAACAATAAAAAAAAACCTTTTGTAATATCATTTCTCTCTCCTTCCCTCCCCTCTTTTTCTTTCCCACTCTGTCTTTCTCCATCTTCTTTTTATCTCTCCCTGTCTCTCTTACTCTCTCTCTCTTTTCCTCTCTGTTTCTATGTCTCTCTTTGCCTTCCTCCCTCTCTTTATATATCTCTCTGTGTCCCATGTATCTATCTATCCATCCATCCATCCATTCATCTATTCATGCTCTCCTGTCCAGCTTCATCTGTTGTGATAATTGAACCACTTAGGTTGTGGAAAGATAGTGTAGGCTAGCAGCCGCAACCAAGTTTTAGAGATCCACACAAATGAAGACAATTCCAACCTAGATCCTATGGGGGAGATTCCCCCTCCCTCTCGGAGCAAGTAGGGCACACACCTTCTCCACCACAGCTGTGGTGCCGACCAGGAGGGATGCATGAGCCAAATGTTTGGAGCTATGCTCAGTGGACTTTGCAAGTGGCCTCAGCAGAGCTGCTTAGCATGGAGACTCTGGTCTGCTTCAACGCAGGGCACGAATTCAGAAAGCAAAGGAAATCCAGGCCTCTCAGCATTCAACCTTCAAAAACTCCTTTGGGGTGACTTTTTCTGTTTTTGAAACATTACTTTTAGCAACAATAAAAAATAAAAACTTTTATAATATTATTTCTCTTTCCCGCCACCTCTCTGTTCTCTCCGTCTCTTTCTCTCTCTCTCTCTCTCTCTCTCTTTCCCCCCCCCCTCTCTCCCTGCCACCCTCTATTTCTCTCTCCCCTTATAGGGTAGAATAACCCCTGAATTTGGTGCTGGGTGATGTGAATGATGTCCAAAAACCAAAGAACTCAGGAGCAGTGTGCCCATGGTCAGTTGGCTGGCGGAGAGGTGGGGCATCTCAACACAAGCAGCTCTGAAGGAAAAGAAACTGCTTTTTTTCCTGAGACAAGACAACACAGTGTCGCATTGTGGCTCCATGTTGTAATGGTCTTCAGGAGGAGGACGGAACTCTATATCCCCCTTTGTAAAGTGCACAAGCGAAAAAGTTCACTCAATCCTAACATGAGATAGAAACATAGAAGATTGGCAGCAGAAAAAGATCTCATGGTCCATCTAATCTGCCCTTATACTATTTCCTGTATTTTATCGTCGGATGGATATATGTTTATCCCAGGCATGTTTAAATTCAGTTACTGTGGATTTACCAACCACGTCTGCTGGAAGTTTGTCCCAAGGATCTACTACTCTTTCAGTAAAATAATATTTTCTCACATTGCTTCTGATCTTTCCCCCAACTAACCTCAGATTGTGTCCCCTTGTTCTTGTGTTCACTTTCCTATTAAAAACACTTCCCTCCTGAACCTTATTTAACAGTTTAACATATTTAAATGTTTCGATCATATCCCCCCTTTTCCTTCTGTCCTCCAGACTATACAGATCAAGTTCATTAAGTCTTTTCTGATACGTTTTATGCTTAAGACCTTCCACCATTTTTGTAGCCATTTTTCTTTCACAAGAAGTTGGAATTGTTTCAGTGAAATGTAATGGAGAAACGCATTTGGAGCTGGGCTGCGTGTGTGCCTACAGAGAAGGCTCTGCATGCCATGTCTGGTACACATGCCATGGTTCGCCATCACAGCTCTATGATTTATAAACTATGGCTGATGCTTACACATGCTTTTTAAAAATTCAATCGATTGTAATTTGTTTCATAAATCATAAATCATTCTGGCAGTGGACCAGAATACCTCCGGAACCGCCTTCTACCGCACAAATCCCAGAGGCCAATAAGGTCCCACAGAGTTGGCCTTCTCTGGGTCCCGTCGACCAAACAATGTCGTTTGGCGGGCCCCAGGGGAAGAGCCTTTTCTGTGGCGGCCCCGGCCCTCTGGAATCAACTCCCCCCAGAAATTAGAATGGCCCCCACCCTCCTTGTCTTTTGCAAATTACTCAAGACCCACCTATATCACCAGGCATGGGGGAACTGAGACATCTCCCCAAGGCTTTTATATTTTACGTTTTGGTATGTATGTGTTGCATGGTTTTTAATTGTTGGGGTTTTATATATCTTTCTCTTTTAATATTAGATTTGTTATATTGTCTTTGATTATTGTTGTGAGCCGCCCCGAGTCTTCGGAGAGTGGCGGCATACAAATCTAATAAATTATTATTATTATTATTATTATTATTATTATTATTATTATTATTATTATTAAGCAAACCATTGTTCAGTCTATTATGTGAACCCAATTCCCAGAAAGTCAAATTCATCCAAAATGTTTAATTAAATAGCAGTAACCAGAGTGAGACCTTCAGTATCTGGATCCAATGTACTTGGCTTACATCCCTATTGGTTATTAAACTCAAATATCTACTATTTTAGTATTGTTTTATGCTGCAGCTAAAACAAATGTAGAATAATGATATTGTATTTTTTGGAGTATAAAACACATCGGAGTATAAGATGCATCTCCATTTTTGGGGAGAAAAATGTAGGGGGGAATCTGCCTACCAGATACAGTATCATCTGGCTAGCATCCTTAGTCTGGTCAGCTTCAGCACATTATTTTATCCTTGGTTAGGGTTTTAAAAAACCTTATTGGGGAGAGTAACAATGAAATATCTTGTAAGCTGGTGAGAGCTGGAAACATTGTTAGTACTCAGTTAGGGATGGAAAGAAACATTCAGAGCAAGTAGAGCAATGAATAAAACCCTGCTAAGACTTAGGGCTTAGAAAACATTCTTCGCAGAGCAAAACAATTGAAGAGCCTACAAGGTAAGAGCCAGAATAGGAATAGACATAGACATAGACATAGACATAGACATAGACATAGACATAGACATAGACATAGACATAGACATAGTTAGGGCTGGAAAAAAGGCTTTAAAAAAAGCTACATTCAGAATATCAGATGAATTTTTACTCTCTTTTAGGGAAGAAAAAAGGTGCATCTTATACTCTGAAAAAGGTGCATCTTATACTCTAAAAAGTACAGTATTTTATGGCAATTTAAAATAATAAAATATCATTTCCTCTATATTTATATTACTTCTGCTTGAAATTTCTCATTCATTATTGTAATATTATTGAAAGTTACTTTATTTGATAACAACTTACTGATTTATCTAGCTTTTATTTCTTACAACAGGATAAGATTCTGTTTGGACCCTACAACAGGATTTCCTATGTTTTGGATTATCATTCCCAATAGCCAATAGTAAGGCTTATGGGAACTGAAGTCCAAAACATCTGAAGATACCATGCATGCTGCTTCTAATCCTACTAACAGGCAGACAATTTCTCCGTTTTTTAGATCACTTCCTGATCTAAACATCTCAATTGAACCTGGGGTTATGATGGCATCATATTTGGATTGAGGCTAACTCTGCCTACTGCCAGGAATTTGATCTGCCTCAAGGTTGATTCAGCCTTCCATCCTTCCAAATTCAGTAAAATGAAGACCCAGATTGCTGGGTGCAATATTCTGATTCTATAAACCACTAGGAGAGTGTTATAAAGCACTATGAAGGGGTATATAAATCTAAGGGCTATTGCTATCTTTATTCCTATGAAACTTGGGTTACCCTACTTGTTCTGTCTGGGTTCCCCCAGACATCAACACCAACTAAAAAGAGTAGCCAGACACACTGGTAAAAAGCAAAGTTCTTTTATATCTTTGAAAACAAACACAGATAACAAAAACTGTTCTTACACACTGGAATGCTATGAAGCTTCACAGAAGAGTCACGACGGCCAGACAATACAACAGGCTTCTTGCTGGCATACACACCACTGTAGATAATAAAACCCATGCCTCCCCCAAGTTTTCAGCCTTCGAGGCCACAAGCCAGAATCAGAGACGCCAAGGATCGACGCAAGGTCACAGGACTCCCAAAAGATAACTCTCCACAATACAGGAAGGGCGGGCCTGCCTTTTCAACCTTTCTGAGGAGAACCACACCCAAACCCAGCTGTTGCCTATTAGGGATGGAAATACCTGGCTAATTGTCCCTTTCTTTGTGCTCCCCTTCTCTGCCTCATATCTATGATGGCTTGTGCGTTCTCATCTAATGACTCCAGGCTACTCGCTGGGGAGAGCGCCCCCCCCGGGGGTCTCAGGCTGTTCCCCCTCCTCCTCGTTCTGACATTCCTCTTCCCTGTCTGCCTGGTTCTCCTCCTCCTCCTGTTCCTCGTCCTCCCCCTCTGAGCATGGAGCCGGCAGAGTTCCAGCCGTTCCCTGAGGAGCCTCAGACTGAATCACAACACTACTGAGGTGAATCTTTTGTTGCTGTGTGTGAATTGACATAAGCCAGAAAATCATAATATCTTATAATATAGCAGTTATTGTAAATAAAAAAAAATAACTCATATAGGAGCGGGACAACATATCTTGTAAGCTTCAAAACACTATTGTTTTAATATTCATAGAGGAGCAACTTCCACCAGGCAGCAACACTGTGCTGGATTACAAAACAGCTGGGCTTTCATTAACTTATTTTCTTGTTATTGCCCCTTGATTATTAGTTGAGTGACAGGGAAGAAAAGACTGCCACAGTGTCCCTGACTTCTGATAGGTACTACTGATATAAATGGATCTGTTAATTGCTTGCCTTCTGATAATTTTCATTTCAAAAATAAGACCTCCTGGATGGATTTTTTCCCCAACCTGGATGAACTGAAAATTCTTCGTTATGACATTCACATATAAGAATGATACCCATGTTGAATAAGCCTTCTCTTGAAGGGTATAGAAATTTCATGCAAGGAAATGAGAGATTTAAGCTTCAGAAAATGAAAAGAATGAGATGAAATATCTATTTAACCTTACTTTGAGTTTCATCTCTATTACACTTCACCATATTCCTCCTCTACTTCCTTTTTCTACTATTTACTTTAATCTATTATTTGTTTTAAAAGTAACTCAGCAAAACAGGCTCTTAAGAAAAATATTATTTTAGCTTAGGTAGTGCTGTGGTTAGAGTGCAGTATTGCAAGAAACTTATGCTGATCACTGGCCGCCAGAAGTTTGGCAGATCAAATCTCAGTAGACTCGAGATTGACTCAGCCTTCCATCCTTCCAATGGTAAAATGAGGACCCAGATTGTTGGGGGCAATATGCTTACTCTCTGTAAACTGCTTAGAGAGGCCTGTAAAGCACTGTGAAGTGGTATATAAGTCTAAATGCTATTGCTATAGTTAACATCATATGGCAAACAAAAGAAACAGCTTAATATCTCTGGTATGATAATGTAGGATGTGGATAACAACTTCTGTTCTATATGGTAAAACTTTGTTCACAAAATTGCTGACAACAGTAGAGATGTTAATGCAATATTATTCTTTTTCAGGTTGCCACTATACAGCATCTTTATAAACATTTTGGGGTCTACTTTAAAATCTTTAAAGCAGAATGATTCAGCAACATTCTGGTTCCAAAATATTTTCAGATAAAATTAGACAATAGGTCTTCTATGTCTCAAAAAAAAGCTATAGAATGTATTGATTTACATTAGATATAGTAATGAATTTCTTTTTTCCAGAGTTGGAAACAGAGGAAAAGCAGTTAATGCTGGATGTTGGACCCAACAGTTGGGACTCTCACATAATTTTATTTTATTTTTTAATATTTTTAATTGATTTTTTAAAATATAAGACAGACAAGACATACAACATTTAACACAAAAAGGAGCTACAATTGTTCCGCTCAGTATAGAAGTCTTCTTAATACAGAAAAAAAAACTAATTCTAATTTAGATCAATACAGAAAGGTAAACTTATCAGTAAAATATCTCTATATAGTATATGAGTCTACGGAGAGGGGCGGCATACAAATCCAATAAAATCAAATCAATCAAAAATCTTAACTTTTCAATACTTTCCAGCAATTATATAATTAATAATTGAAGTAATTAAATTCAATTTGAAAAAAAGAAATAAACTTATCTATCAAATATCACTATATAATATTTTCAATTTAGTAAATTTAACTGTCAAATACTTTATTTTAATATCTTTAAGAATCTTTTTTTGTGCTCCACCAGTTATAAACTTTCTGCCAAGTTTTATAAAATTCTGTTTCAGCTTGGTTACTTAACCATCTCATCATCATATCTAATTCTGCACATTCCATAATCTTCCTAAAAACCTCTTGGTCTTTTGGAATTTCCTTTTCTTTCCATTTTTGTGCAAACGCAATCCTTGCACCTACTAAAACATGAATTATTAAATAAATGTTTTTTTTATATACCTAGTATCTGTAATACATAATAGAAAGAATTCTAGTGTCTTCCTAATTTCCTTATTTGTAATTTCTTTTAACCATTTTTCTATCTTATTCTAATAAATCTTTGTTTTTGGACATGTCCACCATGTATGGAAGCATGTGCCAATTTCTTTTTTACATTTCCAACAAATAGGTGAAGTACTTGAAAACATCTTTGAAGTCCTATTGAGTGGCAAATGCCATCTGTAAAACATCTTGATTTGGTTTTCCTTAAAAGAGACTGATTTAGTTATTTTCCAGTTATATATCCAAACCTTTTCCCATGTATCTAGGTCAATTTCTTTTCCTAAATTTTTACACCAACTGATCATATTATCTTTTAATATCCAGCCTATTGTCTTGTAGTTTATACACCTTCCCAATCAGTTTTCCTTGATTTTGAATTAATAATTTCCCATATACAGTATATTATTATCTTTCTTAAATATAAATATTCTTACATCCTTTTGAAATCTAAAATTAATCTGGGCGTATTGCCACCAATCTATTTCTACACCTATCTCCTGTAATTATGGTTTTATTTTCAGTTTTAAATGATTTAAAGTAAGTCTCTATATTTCTATATTTTACCTTCTTTTAATAAATTAGGGGAAGATATGGCTTCTATTGGCAAAATCCTTTCTGGCATTACTAGGAAATGATTTTTTTAATCTCATACCAGACATCTAATAATGCCTTTTTTAAACTTTTCATACCAGACAAAGGCATGCCAACCTAGCATTAAATCATGGCTTTCTAAATTTAGTAGTCTTCTATTTTCCAAAGTTAACCATTCTTTTATCCAAGATAATGCTGCTTCTTGGCAATATAACTTCCAGTTTGGGAGGGCGAGCACACCTTTTTCTTTCCGATCTTCTAGTGTCCTTTGTTTTATTCTTGGTTTTTTATCTTGCCATATAAATTTTTTAATAATCTTAGTTAATTCTTTAAAAAAATTCCCTCCCAGGTTTACTAGAATCACCTGAAATAAAAACAATACTTTAGGAACAATATTCATTTTAATTGTAGAAATTCTTCCTAATAAGGATAACTGTAAATTATTCCATATTTCCAAATCTTTTTTAATTTGACCTAAGAGTTTTATATAGTTATCATTTTTTATCTTCATATCTTTTATCTTCATATTTGTTAAGTTTTCTAATTGTTTTATCTGTAAATCTGTCATGTTTTTTGTGAGTAATTGTGTCTTTTTCTTATTAATTTTCAAACCTGCCACTTTCCCATATTCTTCTATTAAGTCTATTAATTTTAATATTGATGTCAGGGGATCTTCTATTATAAAGACCACGTAATCATCACATAATTTTAAACAATGGTAGTCAATAATGGACAGTACCCAGAAATATGGGTTTAACTCCAAAGTTAGTTGCTTGTTCCCTAGCTAATTAGAAGTTGTTTTCATGGTTCTTAACAGTACAGCCTTAACTAGTTAGCATATACATACCTCCACAGGTGCAGAAGCAAAATCGCGCTGGCCCCTGTGAACACTCACGAGCCCAACTTACTGTTCTGGCTAGAAGCCCACCCGCCCATGTGCCTCTCATGCCGGCTTCCACCACCACCACCACGCACTCCTGCCTGCCGTGTCACACTGCGAGCGGCCCGCCCAGCCCTTACCTTGCTCCAGTGACCGGAGGGGTGCCGAGATCATGCAGGCTGGGTGGCCCTGAGATCTGGCCACATGGCCTGCTCTGTGCACTCCTACGCTGCAGACATCTCTCTCCTGTGGCACAACAGAACAGGCGCATGGCCAGAGCTTAGGCAGGCTGCTTTTGGCAGCTGCCACTCTAGGCGCCGCAGTGAGATTCTGACTGCTGCACAGGTGCAGCAGCTGAAATCTTGCACACAGATGTCTTTCCAGCAGCAAAAAATTGCCAGTTTCTTCGCTTCCATGTGTGCGCAGAAGCAAAGAAATGGTAATTTTAACTGGAATCGCTCCAGTTGCCTGTGCATGCGCGCACACCCAGTTGCAACTGGAGCGAGCCTATGCGCTACGTTTTCCCCAGTGGAACAATGATATGTGCTGAAAGCAATGAGTTTTCCTAAGCTTTTTCAGGCCATTTTTAAAAATAGTTATAAACTGAAATCACTGTTTCATTATCTAGCAAGCAATGGAAAGAATACAGAGCATGGTTTCTGGAATTATTTATAACATTCAAAGTAGCCAGGCTTTGTGTCTGTGATGAGAAGAAGGGGGCTTAGAAGCAAGTAGTAGTCATCAAACTTTTGAGATACTAACCAACAACAGGGTTGTACTGTGAGGTTGGAGAAAGGGATTTATTTTTCCAAAGCCTTCAGTTGAATGTGGAACATTTAATCTTCCTTTTGCCATTTTCTTCACCATACTAAACCTAGCCCAGTTTGGTTTATAAAGAGTTATTTTGCGGACAGACATTCACATTATCTATTTCCAACATCCTACTGGATCAGGAAAAAATACACAAAAGAAACTAGTAGGAAGAAAATCTGGAGAATGCAAAATGCTTTAGCTTAGATAAACTGCATCACGTGCTAGTAAAATTGAAATATATGTACAGAAATTGCTAAAATTAAGATGTAGAGATCCTCCTTATATCTATAAACAAACCAAAATAAGAGTTCTTGCTATTGAGTCCAATACCAAAGAACTGAGCTTTACTAAATAAATAGAACCTGTGTCAATTTGTTTCAACGAGTTTTGAGTTTCTGCTCCCTCTGTATGCAGCACCATAAAGTTGATTTTAAAAAACCTGACATTAAGCTGTTTGTACACCTGCTGTAGCTGAAATGAAAACATTAATTGACTTTCATAATTAAAAATCGCTTCCACAGTTGTTGGCCAAACAAATTGAAGCACAGAAAAGTGGGTTGGGGGGAAGCATCCTTTAATGTAATCATGTCTGTTGGCAATTGTAATACTGTGCTAAATTTAGTAATGTTTTATTTTCTTATTTTTCATACTTCTAAGTCACTTTATTGAATGGATTCATAGCAGCTTATCAAAAGGCAAAATATTAGAGCAAGGTTTTGATAGTTGGAAAACCAAAAAACAAATTCCATAGATGATACAGGACAACGTAAGTTACGTAATAACAACTAGATGTTATACAAAAATATTTCATCTTAGAACTTTCTATATTAACCAGAAATCCATAGACAAAAATATGTTAAAGGGAAAATCTCATTTAGAAACATACATTAATTTCCATGTTTCTTTCTCTCTAATCAGGAAATTAATGCAGATAAGAACTAAAATAAACTGACAAAATGGAATTTAAAAATAAAACTGAACAAAACTATAACTGATTGTTTTTGACAGATTTCTCAAAGGAGTTTTATGAAATTCAAAGAACCCATTTATACATCTCAAAATATTCCTTGCCACAATTTCTCACACAAAATGAGTGGGAAGTAATAAGGCAAAAATCTACACAAGATGTTGATTTCTATCTACAAATATACATTTTGAAACAATTATTACCATTGAAATCAGGAATGTCAAATTCTGAAATAATAAATTCTCTTGTTTTTGCCAACTAATATAATTTAGTCTGATTCCATTTGTTCCATAAAGTAGAGTATGAAGAAAGACTAGATTTCCCCACCCTTCTCTCTCACTGATACACACAAACATATAATTGGTCTTCCATTCATCAATGGTCCCTTGTCCATAAAAGCAGTTTTATTTTCTGAGTCTTCAAAGGACAGCATATGTCCATAATTGTCATTATTTTAATGGACACATCAGCACATGGCAACTTAATAACTCTGTTCTGTTTTGGGCCCATAATACCAGGGAACACATTTACTGCATAATTAACAGAGCTTCAAGTTCTCAAATACACAAACCACTGCAATTCTGCCCACTTATGATGCCTCTTTTAATCTCAATGGACATTGCAAAATGTAGTATATATGTAACTGGACTTAGAAAGTACTTCTTCTCAGGAATATAATTTATTTTTTCTTTCTTTGAGCTTTTCATTAATGCCATCCCAGATGAACCAGGGGTTTTTCTTCCAAAAAGAACAAATAAAAATCTTCCTGTGGATATCAGCACATGGAAAAGGTCCTGATATTTCTGTCTATTTAAAAAAGTTACTAAAGAAATAAAGGGCATCATTTCCATCTTTTAAATTGGTTATGAAAACAGAGCAATAAAAATTGAAGCAATAGTGAAAGAAGCATAATAAAATTCAATTATGTTTTCTAATTTATCTAATCATATATTTGCTTAAATATCTATACTTAAAGTGGTTGTTGCTGTTTGACTAATTATGTATCATCATTTATGACATATCATTTTTAATACTGGTTCTTCAACCTCTAAATTTTTTGCTTCTGTAGAGTCTCAGAGAACACCACTACTTAGATCTTTGTAAATATAACCACAACAAAGCATTTTGAATAACTTTTCCATAGCCTTTCTGGCTATTTTACAAATCTTAGTTTGTGGTGTTGACTAGTGCTCTATACTAAAGGACAAAAGCTATCTATACTACTTCAATACTGTAGTTTTGTTATCTGTTTTGTTACTTATTGGTTTCTTTTTGGTGTCATTGGCTTCTTTTTGTTACTTTTAAACCAGGGGTGAAATTCAGCAGGCTCTGGAGAACTGATAGCGGAAATTTAGAGTAGTTCGGAGAACCAGCAAATTGCACTTCTGGGATGTGAATGGAGATTTTGCATTATTGCATTATCATTGCCCAGGTTCGCCTGGTGCACCAGTTGCGGCCCTATTTGGACAGAAAGTCATTGCTCACAGTCGCTCAAGCCCTCATCACCTCGACTACTGCAATGCTCTCTACATGGGGCTACCTTTGAAAAGTGTTCAGAAACTTCAGATCGTGCAGAACGCAGCCACGAGAGCCATCTTGGGGCTTCCAAGATTCGCCCACGTTTCTACAACACTCCGTGGCTTGCACTGGCTGCCGATCAGTTTCTGGTCACAATTCAAAGTGTTGGTTATGATCTTTAAAGCCCTACATGGCATTGGACCAGAGTACCCCTGGAACCGCCTGCTACCGCACAAATCCCAGCGACCGATAAGGTCCCACAGAGTTGGCCTTCTCTGGGTCCCGTCGGCTAAACAATGTCGTTTGGTGGGCCCCAGGGGAAGAGCCTTCTCTGTGGTGGCCCCGGCCCTCTGGAATCAACTCCCCCCGGAGATTAGAACTGCCCCCACCCTCCCTGTCTTTCGTAAACTACTCAAGACTCACTTATACCGCCAGGCATGGGGGAGTTGAGACACTCTTTTATATTTTGTTTTATGTTTGGTATTAATGTGTTGTTTGGTTTTTTAAATAATGATAGGGTTTTGTATGTTTTTTTTAATATTAGATTAGTTCTACTATAATATTGTTTTTATTATTGTTGTGAGCCGCCCCGAGTCTTCGGAGAGGGGCGGCATACAAATCTAATATATTATTATTATTATTATTATTATTATTATTATTTAATTAATTAATTAATTATTAATTATTATTATTATCCTTCCCCTGCTAGACCCACCAAACCTTTCCCCACAGAACCGGTCCAGTAAAATTTTGAATTTCACCTCTGTTTTAAATACATTTTTTAGTCTGCCCCTTTTTTTGTTTTTTTAACTAGAGTTTGCAAATGTTTTGTGTTTTCAGCTACCAAAATAAGATAATCAGCATAGTTCTGACAGGCTCTGGTTCTAAATATTTCTTTTTCCACTTTAAAAACCATACCCAGCTTCTTCGGGTATGTTCACTAGTACATTGAAATATAATGCTTTTGACTAAAAGTATGTCAAAATTTAAATTGATGGGAAGATTTTCCATCTAGTTCACCTCTAGATTTCTAAATGGGTAGAGAGAAAGGTTAATTTAATAAATGACACACTTAATATTTTACCATGATCTCTCCTCTTCACTTATTAGTGTCTTATTAGTAACTTTTGTGTAAAGATATAAAATGGTTTTAGTGATGAAGCCCTCATACTAATGGACTAGTTAACTTGCAGCATTCATCAAGACATCTGACATAAACAGAGCAGTACAACAAATTAAGCACATAGTATTAGTATATATGTTAAATATGCCAATTTCTTCTAAAATATAACTTTAAAAGCTGTAATTAATGTAAAACACTAGAAGAATGAGATGTAGGAAGGGAGAGAGTGATATCAATCCATCTGATTCTGAATTTGAAGTATAACTGCAAGTGTGTAACTAATTCTGGATCAAATCAGAACCAGATTGCTTTTATTCCAATGTCCACTTCATAAGTATTACAAGTATGTTTGGATTTACATTTTTCTCCCCTTCCACTCTTCTTCCAAGCAATACATTGATTTAACTTGCTAAGATTGATTTCTCAACAAGCTGCCTCAACCTTTCTGACCTTTAGAATGGTACATTTCACTACTTGTCCTTCTACTCTTGTCTGGTGCAATTTGTAATCTCTAGCCAAGATAAGAAATCCCTTGGTTATATTATAATTTTTCTTTTTCTGATGGGTCAGAATCTAACCCACTCTTCCTGTTTAAGAAAGGCAAACATTAGCTGTCTTCTGAAGAGGTTTCAGTGAATCTCTTGAAGATGATCTATTATAAACTAGTTTCTGATCTTCCATGGTTAGATAAACTGGACAAAGAAGTGAGCTTCCCATTTGCTGGCAGTGCTAGAAAAAGCATTTTTACTTACTTCAAAAGGGAATTTAGAATTGAGAATGCCTTTGTCAACCTGATTTAGGAGGCGAAATGAAAAATTAACACTGGAAGTCAAACTTTCTTATCATCTTAGCATCATCTATTAATATCATTAAACACCAAGGTGGAAATGGTGCTGCATGAAATACAAAGTCTGTCAATAAGGCCAAATCTCACTCGGAGATCTTGGCAGAACTTTCTCACTGTCCTGCCCTCCTATACTCAAGGTATAGCTGCATTAAACATTTAAACTCTGCCTATCCTTCACTCATTCTGGCTTGACTCTAAACTGGTTTAAGAAAATCCAGACTAAGACACTTGGACAGCAGATGGCAATTTATTCTATCCAAATTGCAGGCCACTGCACCTTCCTACTGAACCATTTCTCTGCTGAAGGGTCCTTTCACTTTTCTATCCCATAAAAGGAGGACTGGTTGCTTTACTTTTGATAGATAGGTTTTCCTGCACATACTGTATATATTGTAATATACATACATACCCTGTTTCCCCGAAAATAAGACGTACCCCGAAAGTAAGGCATGTCAGAGGTTTTGCAGAATTTGCTAATATAAGGCACACCCCGAAAATAAGGCATAGTCAAGTTTACATACGGTACGGTGGAAAAACATATGGTACCATTCAAAGCTGTTCATAGCGGTACCGTAATAATGTGGTATCCCCTGTTGGCCCCTTCCATTGCTTTGTACCGTCCAGTACAGCAGATACAGTCTGCTGCTGTCTCACCGCCATTACAGTCTCCACTACAGTGCGTAGACTGTAGTTCCTCTGGTGGCCGGAAGCTGCAATAGCGGGAGTATACTGTTGTACCATATAAGTGCCGTTGTTTGTGTGTGTGGGTGCCATACTGACAGGTACCGTACAGTAATCAATGTACCGTACGGTACACTTTCTTTGGGGGTGTCAGCTTTTCTGCCTGTGAATTTGTCTTATTTGAGAAATATAAGGCACCCCCCTGAAAATAAGACATAGCACAACTTTTGGAGCAAACATTAATATAAAACAGTGTCTTCTTTTTGGGGAAACATGGTATTAGAAGTAGGTTTCAGCAGGTGTCGACCAGTTCTGGAGATCAGGTAGTGGAAATTTTGAGTAATTTGGAGAACCAGTAAATACCACCTCTGATTGGCCCCACCATATATTCTCTGCCTCCCAAGTCCCAGCTGATTGGGAGGAAACAAGGATTTTGCGATAACTTTCTCTTGAAGTTGGAAGGGAATAGAGATTTCGCAGTATCCTTTCCCATCCAAGCCACATCCACAGAACCGGTAGTAAAAAAAATTTGAATCCCACCACTGATACTTATGATAGGCAGAGCAAGTAAAGTTACATTTATATTTACAGACTGGATATTGCAGAAAATATTGCAGGAAATTGCAGAAATATTTCAGATATAACGATGATTTTTAAAATCCTTTCCAGTTGAACTATAATAGGTTCTGTATCTTCTCTTAGTAACACCAAGGAAGTAGCACAGTGATTAGAATTAACACTTGAGAGAGATAAGGTTGCCAGTTTGAAACATGGAAGAAACATATGTATGCTGGGTAGGGGTGAAGACTAATTATTATTTGGGGAGTAGACATTCTTTATTTATTTATTAGCTATATAAAATTGTGAATTTTGTAAGAATTATTGAAACTGCAATTAACAACTAGTTTTATGAACATTTGTTTACATATATAAGAAAGAACAAGACTTAGTTAAAATGTCTTGTTCTATTATAAAGTGAAATAAAGAAAAAGGTAAACACTAACAATGTGGCAAAAAGCTCAACAATACAAAGATCAGTTGTTTAATGTTTCAAAAACTGAAAAAACTGCTCTCTATTTTAAAATCCATTTATTGTAGATCCACAAAAAATCCCTTCTCTCTCCTAGGCTTTCTATTCAAAATATGCATTTTTATATATCTGCCAACCAATTAAATCATAGGACATCATATATAGATATATTCGTAGTAGATTTCTCTTTTTTTTCCTTCAATGTATGTGGGGATTATGCTCTTTTTCAGCCTTGTAAAATCATTGTGTTAGTCCATCACTATCTGTTTTACTTTAACTTATTTGACAGTATGCATACCACATTAAGCTCTTAAAATAAAATAGGTTGTAAATATATTGTATAATTAATAATTATATAGTGGCTGTTTTTGTAAAAGGATAAAACCTATAGAGTTCTATCAAATCATAAGTCAGATTTAGGCAATTTTGTTGTAGTATTTTAGAGACTAAAGCTACAGAAGCTCAAATGTTAATGAAATATATTGGGGGGGATTCAGATTAATATTTTATTTTATTTTCTCTCAAACAAGTATTTTAACCTTGCATTACTTATTAAAATATTTTACACCTTGCATTATCTATTGTATGCATTTTCCACCTGAAGCCAATGTTAAATTGTTATTGACAAAGAAGGCTTTGGAAGTAATAAAAAAGACCCATTTTATATGGTATTTTACTCATAAGACAGGGGTGGGTTCCAAAATTTTTTATTACTGCTCTGTGGGTGTTGCTTATTTTGTGGCATGGCTTGGTGGTGGTAATGGTGGGCATGGCTTTGTGGTCATGTGACTGGATGGGAGTGGCCTTGCAGTCATGTGACTGGGTGGGTATAGCCAACTTGACATCACTCATGTCAAGGGTTAGGGTGCCTGACCTCTCCTCACCTCAAAGGACTCAACAAGGTACAATTTCCTTGTCTATTTATGACATATATATACTACGTATATATTCCATGTGTGTACAAACATATCGCACACAGGCACACAAAAAGATACATTATCTACTTTATATGCTGTATGTGTATGTACACAGAGAGGGGGAAAGAGAGAGAGATCTTCTAAAACTACTCATTCAACCTCACTTAATGGATTTGGAAAAACACACCCAGAGTCCCAGAGTTTCTTCCACATATTTAACCATAATTTTTATATATTAAAACATTACACATGCCTTCAGATGTTCTTCCCTAGGTTGCACATCACTGTTAGAACCATGAAATGCCATGGATTGAATAAAATGTGATGAAATTCACTTAACAACCCTCTTACTTAGTAACCAAAATTTTGGGTTCAATTGCAGTCATAAGTTGTCTTTCTTTCTTTCTTTCTTTCTTTCTTTCTTTCTTTCTTTCTTTCTTTCTTTAATCCTCGTATCTGCAGTTGTATCCTGTCATTCTCCTGGAGAGAGGCCTACTGACATCTGATTACCATTGATCCAACAATGCCGTAAAAGCCCTGTGCTTTCATGGACAATGTACTTCTCCCTCAGCTGGGTCCTGGGTCCAGAGAGCCGGCAGGCTCTAAAAATCCTTCTGTTCATATTCTGAGTTGTGTGCTCATGGTTTGGAGAGCTACACAGCTAAAGAGGGGGTATCAAGCACAGGGACCAATTTTATAGATTTCAGACTCAGTCCTAATTGGCTATAAGACATTGTCATTCCATCCTTGGAGGCTAAGTCCACCCTATGAGAAAGGATGTATCAGTAGGTCCAATGCCCCCATTCCAGGGATCACTTGGTCCTGCCATGATGCTAAACTTCTGCCAAGATGTATCTTCCAGTTTTTGTTTACTTTTGGAGGTTAATAAAGATTGTAACACTGCAGTTTTACTTTCATCTCTGCAGATGCAATTTGGAAAGGAGACAATAATTCAACATACTGTCTTCATCTAAGGAAGCTATCTTAAGCAAAGAAATTACAGCCCTGAAAGTGATTGAAGAATGAGCACAGCCAGGTGTGAAGGAGATTCTTGTGATATTTATAATCTCAACAGCGCTTATTCTTATATATTCTAGAGAAATTGTGTGGATCATAAATATTAGAAGTAATATACAAGCAAAGATAATAAAAGAGAATGTAACCCAAACTCTTAAAGTATCAAACATTCTGAAGTTTTAGAGTGCACTCCATAAATTAAACTGCTTCAGAACATAAAATCTATTCATCAATGTTTTTATCATTGATTTAGGACAAAATTGATAGCATATTTACAGTTCTATAAATGGCATCAAAGATAATAATTTAAAATAGCTTAAACTATTTAGCTTTTGTACTGAAGATTGTTTTACTGCACAATTAAATAAACCTTGTTTTATTTATTGAATTACATTTTTGTTTCATGCTTCATTTCTTCCAATTGAATTTCACTGTTTGGGAACAATGTCTATAACATAATAATAATATTATATTATAATGTCTATAACAATAAAATTGTGGTAATGGAGAATGGTCTGTGGTCTGTATCTAATGTTGCATTTCCACTTGTATGATAGAATTTGCCCTTCTGGAAATCTCTTTCTCCTTCATTTCCAGCAATAAGCTGATGGGTCGCCAAATAATCCAGAGCAGATTTGTAGGTATAAGAAATTTGCTCTATTGGCAATTACTACTGAGTGATTCTGATATCAAAGTAGTAGAATTAGACATTGCCCTTGTCCATCCTCTTCATCTTTTTTGCTATCTCTGTTTGGATAGTGACTTTTGAATCTAATAAGAATTTGACATATTCACCGTTAGAATTTAGACAGGGGTGGGATTCAGCCAGTTCAGACCAGTTCAAGCAAATTGGTGGTTGCAACCTGAGGGTCCACCCCCACCCCCATCCCCGGGTGCAATCCCATCCTATATTACCGTGTTTTTTGATGCCTCATGCATGGGTGGCTGGTGCGCACAAATGACTTGCCATATTTTTTTATTTCATGTGCACATACAGACAGCCCGCATGAGCAAATCGTTGTGTTTTTTATACAGCATGCATGTGCACAAGACACGTGTCAAGCGAAGCGGGAAGGTGGACATGCTCACATTTTTTATTCTGGGTGACCCGATTTTAAATTATATGAAGCCCGTCTCTGAATTCAGAGTATCTACTGCAAAGAAGGTGAAAAAGGGGCTAGAGCAGGAATGTCAAACTTGATTTCATTGAGGACCACATCAGGGTTGTGTTTGACGAGAGCCTAGTCACTTCAACATCACTTAGCAAGGCTCTGTTTTCACCTGTGATTATTATTATTATATTTGTTATTATTGTTATTGTTGTTGTTGTTGTTATTATTATTATTATTATTATTATTATTATTATTTAGATTTGTATGCCACCCCTCTCTGTAGCCTCTTGTAGCCCTCTGCCAGTGAAAAAGGAGCTTGGGGAGGCCGCCTGGGCTCCATTTTCACTCACAGAGGGCTGCAGGAGTTTGTCACGGCTGAAAACAGAGCCTGAAAGGATCACATGCAACCCTCCTGAGCTCTGAGCAGAGGAACCCCAGGTTGGCCCTTACCTGTTTCCAGGGTGGCCTAGCGGGATATATCTAAGCATCCTAAGGGCTGGATTCAGCCTGCAAGCCTTGAGTTTGACACTTCTGGGCTAAAGGATAAATCATATGAGCAGTTGAGGGAGCTAGAGATGTCTAGCCTATTGAAGAAAGGGATTGGGTGGGGGGCATAATAATTTTTCCCAGTACAGTGATCCCCCGTTTATTGCGTCCCCAACCATTGCGAACAGGGTACTTCGCTATTTTTCAACCCGGAAGTCAAAAATACCATCTACGCATGCGTGCCGGGCACGCATGCGTAGATGGCAGCGGCTTCCCTGGGTCTTCCCCCTCTTGCTGGCGTCAGCGAGGAGTTTCCCCACCGCCCACGCAAACTCCTCGCTGCCGCCCGCCCTTCGCCCGCCCACGCCGTTCATTCTCGCCGCTTTTGAGCTGAGTCCGGGAGCGAATTCGCTCCCGGACTCAGCTCAAAAGCGCCGATAGCAAGCGGCAAGGAACGGCTTGTCTCGGCGCTTTCGAGCTGAGTCCGGTCAGCTCGAAAGCGCCGAGACAAGCCGTTCCTTGCCGCTCGAAAGCGCCGAGAGCCAGCGCCCCCCGGACCCCCAACCCGGGTTTGGGGGGCTGCTAGGAAGCCCTCCATGCCGGCGGCAAACAGCCGCCCCGCCCCCAATCTTCGGCTCCTCGCTAGCGCTGTGGGAGTAAAAACGCCATCTGCACATGCGCAGATGGTGTTTTTACTTCCGCAGCGCTACTTCGCGAAAACCCGCTCGTTGCGGGGGGTCCTGGAACGGAACCCTCGCAACGAGCAGGGGTCTACTGTACTTAAAGGGCTGTCACAAAGAATAGGGGATGACTAATTATCCAAAACATCATAGGAAAGGACAAGAAATAATGGTGTGAAAGCATATTAAAAAGAGATCCAACATAGAAGGAGAATTTTTATAACAATGAGAACAATTTATCAATGGAATAATTTGTCCCCCAGACTCGTGGGTGCTCTATCAGTGGAGGTGTTCAAAAATAGACTGGACAACTATTGGACTGGGATAATATAAGGCTCCTGACTTGAGCTGGGGCATTGACTAGAAGCTCTCTAAAGTCCCTCCCAGGCCATTGATTCTATTTATTATACACCCAATTGTTCTATATATTGCACATCCTTCTTCACACCACCATTTAAAACATTGGTTCAAATTAGCAGCACTTTGCAGTGTGTGTATGAATGTATGTTTTTAAAAGCTAAGTTAAAATAATTAAAGAGATGTCTTTAAAAGTCAAAATGTTAACTACAGACAATGAATGCCAAATCTGAAAACAGGCATGCTGTTTTCACTTAATAGAAAACAGATATGAATTAGCACCTTCTTTGCAGGTCTGTAGAGTCAATATGAATATTCATGGCCAATAGATTATAAGCATTTTATTTTACTTTTTAATATTCTAACCATTTAAAGGCAGAAAAACTAAAGTATGGATCTCCATCCATCTGGTTTGTACAACATTACAGTTTGAGCAACATTCAGATATAAAATGTGTAGCAGGACTGAACTCACGGGATAGAATTTTTATCAGTCAATGTCACCTGCTCCAAAATCTCTTCAAACCTTTAGCATTTTTGCTAAAGTTTGACCATATATCTAGAATATATATCAGAAATTACCATATTTTGGTGTATAAGACGCACCCTTTCTTCCCTAAAAGAGGCTGATAATTAGGGTGCATCTTGTACACTGAATGTAGCTCTTCTCTCCCCCCCCCCAGCCCTAACTAGCTGATAACAATCTTCCCAGCTCTTACCTTGCAGGCTCTTTCATTGTTTCTCTCTGTGAAGGATGTTTTCCAAGTTCTAAGTCTTTGTAGGGTTTGTTTCCTTACTCTAACTTGCTCTGAGTAAATTTCTTTCCAGTCCTAACCAGGTGCTAACAATGTTCCCAGCTCTTACCCGCTTGCAAGCTCTTTCATTGTTACTCTCTCATAATAAAATTTTGTTAAGCCCTTAACCAGGGGATAAAATAATGTACTGAAGCTGACCAGACTAAGAACACTAGTCAGATGAATACCTGGTAAGCAGATTCTTTTCCCTATTTTCCTCCCCAAAAACTAAGGTGTGTCTTATATTCAGGTGCATCTTATACTCTGAAAAATACAATATATGATATAGAACACTGAGTTGTGCAAAGCATCCTGTAGGTCAAGCTTTATATGCATGGAAGAACCATAGTTGGGCAATTCATGTCTTGGCACAACCTGAAATTTGGTTCTGAACAAAAAGTGGCTTGAGGTAGATTAGGAAAATTCAGGGGTATCTTCAGCATCACTCAACAACCAAGAGCATATTAGAAAAAGGGAAGCACTAAGAAAGATTGGGGGAGGACCATATCAGCCAATATAGAATATGTACATGTTATACTTGAAGCCAGGTATATTGGTAGCTAGAGATTTGTAGGAAAAAGAAAGATTGGGGAAAGGATATTTTCAAAACCAGAAATATCTACAGCAACAGATGAGCTGAGATAGGGAAGCTAAAGTCACTGGGATCAGATCAGGATGTGCAGAAAAAGATGGGAGCATATAGCGAGTATATCAGCATTACCTTACTCATCCTGCAATATACCTCCAGGTTTTTTTCCATATAAAAGCCTCTATTTGGGTCTTTGAATCAATGTTGACTTTTTGTGACTATCCACACAAGTCCCTCAAGGTTTCTTAGCAATATTTCAAAGTGGTTTGCCAATACTTTCTTTCTAGGCTTAGAGAGAGTAGTTGGCCCAAAATTATACAGCTGGTTTCATGCCCAAGGTGAGAAAAGGACTTACAATTCCCCAGTTTTTCATCTGATGCTTTAAGTTGTACACAATCTGGCCTTCTATATGTAAAGTTGGAATAATTCAAATGTTTCCTATTTCAATTTTCCTGCAACTGCAGCCCATCCAAACAGCATGGCAAAACATCTGAAGTATAATATGTTTTTTTAACATTTCTTATTTTCTGTGTACCAGAAGAGAAATACTATTGGTTTGGCCTTATTTGGGAGTACCAGTAGTGGCAGCCGCCAGTGGTTCAGAAAACCAGTAGTGGCGATAGCACAAGGCTCCGCCACCTACCCGGATATCGCCATTTTCTAGTTTTTAGCCCTCTATGCTTCCAAACAGATAGGGAAGGTAAGTAGATTTCACTGCTGCTGTATATCATTATCAAATAATTTATGAATATATGAATAATAGCCCATTTGCTGACCATTCAGTTCTATACAGAGTCCTAGAGTCCAGCAGGAGTTAGGTGGCCTATAAATCCAATGAATGAATGAATGAATGAATGAATGAATGAATGAGTGAGTGAGTGAGTGAGTGAGTGAGTGAGTGAGTGAGTGAGTGAGTGGATGAATGAATGAATGAATGAATGAATGAATGAATGAATGAATAAATAAATAAATGCAGAAGTGTGTGGATATTCAGCTTTTGTACATGGAAAGTTAAAGTTGGGTTACAGACTCAAATCCGTATTTATTTCCATAACAAATTGTTTTTTTCTTTTCTCACATTTCACGATTAGCTATAGATCTGTTCTTTCAATATGCTCCAATCATACATTTTTGTTCTTATATTATTAATATGAGTAGCAGTGAAGTGGGGTTGTGCAACTGTGGATTACCCTAATATTCTCTACAGCAGGGGTCCCCAACCGCCGGTCCGCGGACCAGTACCGGGCCGCAAGGCATGTTGCACTGGTCCGTGGAGTCAGCAGCTGCTGTGGAGCCGGCGAGTGCCAAGCTGTTTCCTGTCTCTTTCCCCCTCACGTTCACTTGGGACCGCCATTTGCCTCGGGCTGAGAAAACCTTTGCTTGCTTGCTTTCTTCCTTTCCTGTCTTTCTTCTTTCATCGAAAGTGGTCTATATCCTCCTTGCGAAGCCCTTGCAAAGCCCTCGCTCTGCCTGCAGCTCAAACGAAAAGGCTTTGGCATTGTGCAGCTCTTTTTTTGCTAGGCTCCCCCACCCTATTCCCGGGGTCCTGGGTGGGAGCGAAGCCAAGGGTGTGTGTGTGGCCATGAAACCCCCACCACCAGCTCTGGTAATTTTCTTTTGGAAGGATTCCTTGCTGCAAGAAAATTACCAGACCTGGCAGTGGTGGGCACTCCAAGCAGGCAGCGATCGCAAAGGAAGGTGACTGTGTCCGTGGAGGCACCTCCCCCTGCTCTGGGATTCCTTGCTGCAATCCCAGCCGGAATGGGGGGGGATGTCCTCTGGAACTGCTGAAAGGCAAACGGCGGTCCCGAGTGAACAGGAGGGGAAAGAGACAGGAAACTGCCCCCTCCTACCCTTCCTCCCTCTGTCACTTCAACTCCCCCGCAAAATTAAAAAGGGGGGGAGAGAGACAATGGAACGATAAGCTAAACCCCCTTTCCGCCCCCACCGGGCCATAGAAAAATTGTCTTGCTGAAACTGGTCCCTGGTGGAAAAAAGGTTGGGGACCACTGCTCTACAGGGAGCTACCCTAGCATATCACCCGGAAACCACAGTCAGTCCAAAATGTGATGACAGATATCTTTATGGTGCAACTTGGAGTGTTTATGTGACATCTCTACTTTGGAAGCAGCACTGGTTATTTCTTGATTTCCAAATGCAATGCAACATCCCAATAACTTAAGACAATAGCTGAGAGACTGATTATTTATTGGACTGTCTATCCTTGGTTGTCTTTGTCTCAAACAGGATGCTCTAGTTTGGTTGATTAAATAGCACCATCTTGTGGGATCCAGAGACATGTCTTCTCTGTCACCACTTCTGCACTGCACATTCATGAAGCCTCTTCTGAGGTTTAAGTATTGAAAAATATTTCTGCACATTCATATATACAGAAAAACCTCTTCCAATTACTGCAAGTTCTATTTGGATGCTGTATGTCTCACTGAAGTAAACCATAGCACCACTTCACCTTTTCACCTGAAAATGCAATATTTTCCCACTGAGAATTCAAGGTGTTTCAGATAGACCTATTGGTCAACATTGTCTTGAAGTATGTTGCTACTGCATTGAATTGATTAATTAAAAATGCCCAGAATTTTTGTTACCAGAAAATTAATAGAAACTTCTAAGAGTTGAAGTCCACTAATTTGGAGAATACTCCAACTAGGAAAGCATGCAAAAGATGAAAGTCAATAATTTTTTATATATCAGGAAAAGTAAGATAGGAAAAGTAATCTATGTACCAAAAAGCTAAGGAAGTCAAGAGCAGATCAGAGAGGATTTGATGAACCACTAGAGTTTTATTTTCATTGTTTTAAGCCATTAAATTTTTCATAACCTGTTCATCCTTTCTCGTATTTTTTCTTTAACCAAGCAAAATTGGCCAACCTACTTCAGTTTTCTCTTAAACTCAACCGATAGTGATTTCCAACTGTAATGCTGGATTATTTTACATTAACCCACCAATGGATACATTATGCAGGAAATCACCAATGTGAGGGGGAGTTGAGGATTTTCATACTGAAGATGTATCTAAATGTCAAAGCCCCACTCAAGGGAAAGGTATTTGCTTTCTTGGTACAAATTTTAAGATGGAAATGGAAAACGGAAGAGAATCCACCACTCAGGGCTTGTATAACTGCACACCACAGAAAACTCAAGGCCAGGATTTGCTAAAGAATAGAAGGGATCTAAAAACAAACATCAATTTGTTAAGCCAGTTTCAGCAGTAAGGACAAACAGATTAAGGTTGCTGGAGGTAAGAAGACTGTCCAGTAACTTTATAGTTAAATAGGGAATCTAGTTCTAAATCAATATAATCTAAGAATAGGTCTCTAAAGGAAGATGGCAGATTAAACAATCCCATTCATTTTATGAAACAGCTGAGTCCAATTCTAATACAAGACACACTAGAACCAGTCCCTCTTCTTTAGATTCACCAATGCATTCACAGGTTTCGATAGCAGAATATAGAGAAATGCCTGTTCAGAGTAATTCAGTCTACATGCATGATTTTGTAGCCACATCAACTTAACAAGCACCAAATAAGTAAAAACTAGAGAACAGTAGCCATTTTTTGTATAAAAAATAATGGTATATTTACTATTCTCTGCCCCAGTTCTACTTTTGCAGTCTGGTTTTTGCCTTCTGGCTCCTTATTGGGATTCAGATTAGTTTGACTTTTGACTTCTGGATAGATTTTCCAATTACTTTGCTGGGTATATCCATAGCTGTAAGTAACACTTTGTTGCTTCTAAAGGATTAGTTAGATATTCCCATCACTCTGCCATCTAGTTCTAAGAAGAATGTTCTGCAGTAAGGAAGTTATTTTACGATGTTTATGTATAAAATTAAAGTCTGATTTACCTAAGCTTCCAAATTTATTTTTGTATCTGAAATTTTCATGTCAAATTAAAAAAGAAATCCAAAATGAACCTTCATCCATTTCGATAAGGGAGGAATGTAAAAAATGCAACTGATTTACATAACTTTCACTAACTAAGCTAATTTTTAAAAATGATACACCCACCATGTTTTTAACACTGCAGATGAATATTAGTCCAAGGCACCTTAGCAATATAAATGGAACATCAAGATAATCCCAAGGGCTTGTGAAATATATTAGTCACTCGCTGCATTCCATAAAATCAAATTAAAACCAAAACAGCAATATACAGTGCAGAGTTCAAGTAGCATGGATAGAAGAAGTATGGGTCAGAGTTGAATTTCTTTGACATTTAAAAAAATACTTGGAATATTTGGAGGAAAAAATAAACTAGCATTTAAACAGTTGCATTTTTATCTTAATATTGATATGTACCTAGGTTCAATTGAGATTTGGCTTCCTGCTCCTGATAATATCAGAAGGAAAGGTTGTCAAAAAATATTTTTAAAGTTTCAGCGTTTACTTTATATGCAGTTTGAATAACTGTCAATTTAGAAATAAAGTGACTGTTGGATGGAACATATTCCCACATATCATAGATTATTAAGTCTTAATATTTAAATCTTAATTAATGTTTAAATGTTGTTAAGTAGAGAGCAGATTTTAAAAAATAAATCTCTTTTACGTTTAATTTGAATTATTTTTTAAAAATGCAAATACAAAATGCTGTTCTCAAAAGAGCATCTGTATTATTTAAAATTCATTTTCTTCACTTCTTTTACTACTAGGGGTGTCAAGGGAGATACAAAGTTCTGGCTCTTCTCCTGGTGGTCTCAACCAATATTAACTAATGTTGTTGTTGTGTGTCTTTGATGTAGTCTCTCCATCTTGTGCTCCTTGACCTTCCCCTCTTTTTGTATTCATCTTGTAAGGTATGGAATCTTGCAACTTCTTCTCCAGGTGAACAAACCACTTTATTTGCTGTTTTTGAATGTAATTTAACATTGGTTCTATGCATTAGTGACTTTCAAATTTTTTTTCTGCCGGTTTGCTATAGGGAGCGTGCGCACACGCATGCACATGTGACACTTCCACGCATGCTCAGAGACATCCAGGTCGGTGGAGTGAGCCTCTATCCACCGCCACTATTGGTTTGCCCGATCTGGGGCACCACTGGTTCTATGCCAATTCTGTCTCTGATGGTCTGAGTTCTGATGGTTATAAAGCAATTATTTTATTTTATTCATTTGTTTTGTCAAATGCATATTGGTGATATACAAAGATATAACAATATTTATATACATAATACTAATAAGAGAGAAACATTAGGACGGGGGACGGAAGGCACGCTGGTGCACTTATGCACGCCCTTTGCTGACCTCTTAGGAATCGGGAGAAGTCAACAGCGGATAATCTAAGGGTAAAGTCTTAAGGGTTAGGTGATGATACTACAGAGTCAGGTATGCACCATCTGGTAGCAAAGTATATGCAGTCCTCCGATTATGATCCTAACTGGGACTGGAATTTCCATCAGTAAGTAAAGGAATATTCAGCAGAGCATCGCATGACCGGTCCACTTAACAGTGGTAGTTCCAACAGTGTCAGTTGCAATTGTTGAGAGACTTGGGAGCAGCAGCATCAAAAAAGGTGTGAGTCAGGAATAAGTAGCAGAGTGTGGAACTGGTTTGGTTGTTCATTCACAAGTCACCTTCCCCAACTTGGTACCCACCAGTCATGTTGGACTGCAATCTTCACAACCACTAGCAGCCACAGGATGATAACTAGCTCTGAATTAACCATGGGACGTATTTAAGAAAATTACATGATTGCGTTGGTGTCTTTAAGGGCTCAAGACAAACATGATCCAATGCAGATCAGGAAAGATGCGGGATTGCTTCTGCAGCTAATCCAGAGAGATCCAAAGAAAGCTCCCCAGGGCCATTGTTTCCTTCCTCTGTCCCTTCCATTTCGCATTGAATTTAACCAGCCAAATAAACAAAGCATAATCTCGTTTGGTGCATACCTCATTGCTGGCACTTAAACTGCCTCTAATGTGCCAGCTGCTTCTTTGTTTCTTCTTGCTGTATTAATGGATTACACATCATTCTCATTACTTAGTGAAAGAACAAAAAGGGTGGGGGGGGGGACCCAACACTTGGGATATAAGAATGAGAAAATAGTGTTGCATGTTAGAAAGCATCCTAGATAAGGGGATTGGATGGGGCATGTTTCGAGGAGATTGATTTTCCTTTCTCTTTTAAAAGAAAGGAATATTTTCTCATGGCTATATGTGTCTCTGCTCAGAAATATTCTCCAATGACATTTATATCTATAGGCCAGAAAATGTTCCACTTTTTTTCTTTCTTTTTTTTGCATTAGGACATTCCACACAAAGAATGTCAGTCATTCTGGTGCTATCCATCTTCCCAGTTTAATTAGCAATATTAAAGAACGTGAAAAGGAAAGGACTGAAAAAAATACATTTTTGAATGCTAAATTGTTTTAAGCAATAGTGTTTTAAAACTCTGCTTTGATAGTAAGTAAACAAAACAAACATTTTAGTATAAGTTTTAGACTATCTCAATGGGTCCTGACCCTGAAAGTCTAAAACTTATACTAAAATAAATAAAATAAAATAAAACTAAGGTGTGTTTTATACTCCAGTGCGTCTTATACTCTGAAAAATATGGTAATCATCAGGCTGACTTCAAAAAGTTCTCAACAATACAAGCCTGATGATTACCATATTTTTCAGAGTATAAGATGCACTGGAGTATAAGACACACCTTAGTTTTTGGGGAGGAAAATAGGGAAAAGAATCTGCTTAACAGATATTCATCTGGCTAGGATCTTTAGTCTGGTGTTCTTTAGCACACTATTTTATCCCCTGGCTAGGGTTTTTTTTTTTAAAAAAAAACTTATTCAGAGAGAGAAACAATGAAAGAGCTTGCAAGCCGAATGTTGTTAGCACCTGGTTAGGGCTGGAAAGAAACTTATCCGGAGCAAGTTAGAGCAATGAAAAAAACTACAACATTCTTCACAGAGAGTAACAATGAAAGAGCTTGCAAGCCAGTAAGAGCTGGGAACATTGTTAGTACCTGGTCAGGGCTGCAAAGAAACTTATTCAGAGCAAGTTAGAACAATGAAAAAAAAACCTGCAAAGACTTAAGGCTTAGAAACTATACTTTGCATAGAGTAACAATGAAAGACCTCGCAAGCCGGTAAGAGCTGTGAAGATCATTAGCACTTAGTTAGGGCTGGGAGGGGGGGATTTTGAAAAAAGTTACATTTAGAGTATAAGATGCACTTGAATTTTTAGCCTCTTTAAGGGAGAAAAGGTTGTGTCTTATACTCCACAAATATGGTATGCTGCTGTGGTTTAAACATGTAATTTATCAAAAATTGAATGCTAACCTGTTCTGCTCAACAGCATTACTTTTTAGATGTTTAAATATTTCATCAATCTTACCTAACATGTTAAAAAAACATTTTCCAATTTCTCTCTACTGACTGCACTTAAGGTAATATGTTTGCCATGTCATGCCTTAGATTGTCTATAGTCGACTTCTTCCCATTTCTAAGATGTCTGTAAGGGGCGTGCATAAGTGGACCATTGTGCCTATTGTCCCTGTCCTACTGTCCTCTTGTCCTCTTTTATCATTACTTTTTTACTTATGCTTATACAAACTACTACTACCTTACACATGTTTGACAAATAAAATAAAATAAAATAAAAAATAAAAAAAATAAAAAAGTAAAGTGAAGTAAAATATAAAATAAATTAAAATAATAAAATAAAATAAAATAAAATAAAATAAAATAAAATAAAATAAAATAAAATAAAATAAAATAAAATAAAATAAAATAAAATAAAATAAAATAAAATAAAATAAAATAAAATAAAATAAAATAAAATAAAATAAAATAAAATAAAATAAAATAAAATAAAATAAAATAAAATAAAATAAAATAAAATAAAATAAAATAAAATAAAATAAAATAAAATAAAATAAAATAAAATAAAATAAAATAAAATAAAATAAAATAAAATAAATAAAATAAAATAAAATAAAATAAAATAAATAAATAAAATAAAATAAAATAAAATAAAATAAAATAAAATAAAATAAAATAAAATAAAATAAAATAAAATAAAATAAAATAAAATAAAATAAAATAAAATAAAATAAAATAAAATAAAATAAAATAAAATAAAATAAAATAAAATAAAATAAAATAAAATAAAATAAAATAAAATAAAATAAAATAAAAAAATAAAATAAAATAAAATAAAATAAAATAAATAATAAATGCTGGAGCAACATTTATTTATAAGCACAGGTAATCCTTTTAGCTTTGTCTCCTCTGTTGCTTGTACATTATCCTCACCACACAAATGTTTAAGTGCAATGGTAGCAAAATTCCTCTAACTTTTAAGCAACCATGTTTTTATGGGAGTTTGCGTTACATTGTCTAATCAGTTGCTACGAAACTTGACACTCATGTTGATGGGACACAAATGTACAAATGTAAAAGTCTTTGAACATGCTGCCATAACTTGCTTTTTAATATCTCTCCCTGAAGATATCACTATATACAATTTGTAAAAAAGTTTTTGGTCCCTTTATGATTTTTTAAAACTTATTTATTTATATGGATGTTTATTTATTTATATGAATTCTTATAGGGGTGACTCTGGATGATATACAAGAATTAAAAGCATAGCTATTAGCCATGGCCCATGATAGCCATGATTAAACAATAAACCGCACAATCACAATTACAAAACCCACAAAAATCAGTAGCAGAGCTCACTTAACTTCACTTGTCTCAATGCCTTAGAAACAATCAAAGCCTTCTAAAAGACCAGCATGTGGGATCCCCTATACTCCAAAGGGATATTCTATAGGAGAAATGCTGCCATAGGGATTGCATGACTCTGGGATTCAATAATATGACAATGATTGGGAGGGACAGGAGCATTAAAAAGAGACACTAGAATAAAGTCATGATGGCCTCCAGGACTGTATGAAAAAAATATCCCCTCCCTCATTTTACCTGTTTATAAAAATGAGGAGACTTTAAATTATTGAAGATTTTTTAACTTTTTTAACCCCTATGTGGAAGCCCAGGTGTAGCCTTTTAGTTAACTTTTGCTGAATCACTGCAGACATTTCTATTATGGTGGTATCTGGGTATAAAATTCCAAGGACTATTTCACATGTCCTAAACGCACACAACTTAAAGCATGAATATAATCACAACATTCCTGAATATGAAGGAGAACTAGGCTATCTGGTTCTACTGTTTTTGCAAAGTATTTTCTCAGACTCTCTATTCATTTTTTCTGCTTCTTTTCTGCAGTACAGTGGTACCTCGAGATACGAGTTTAATTCGTTCCGGACCTGGGCTCTTAAGTCGAGCAGCTCTTATCTCGAACGACTTTTCCCCATAGGAATTAATGTAAATAATTTTAATTGGTTCCAGCCCTCAAAAAACTCACAAAGTTAGTCTAAATTATGCAGAAAGACATGTTTTTAATGAAGAAATGTACATGTACATATAAATGAATAATGAAGTTTCTTTCACTTAACTTGTAAACTTTCTTAAACTTTTAAATTTACATATGTTCAACTTCTCTGCCACCCAATCCTGTAGGACAGAGGTCCCCAACCCTTTTTGCACCAGGGACCGGCTTTAAGCGATCAAGAGAGGAATGGGTGAATGAATGGACGGAGGGTGGGAAGGAAGGAAGGAAGGAAAGAGGGAAAGGACAGGAACAGAGGAAGGAAGCAAGGAAACTTATGAAAGGGGAGAGTAAGAGAGGAATGAGTGAAGGGAGGGAGGGAGGGAAGAAGGTGGGAAGGAGAAAGAAAAGAAGAAATAGAGGAAGGGAAGGTAAAAGAGAGAAAGAAAAAGAGAAAGAAAGAAAGAAAGAAAGAAAGAAAGGGGGAAGGGACAGGAACAGAGGAAGGAAGCAAGGAAACTTATGAAAGGGGAGAGTAAGAGAGGAATGAGTGAAGGGAGGGAGGGAGGGAAGAAGGTGGGAAGGAGAAAGAAAAGAAGAAATAGAGGAAGGGAAGGTAAAAGAGAGAAAGAAAAAGAGCAAGAAAGAAAGCTGCAAGCACCCCCCCGAGCCCCCCAGGCCAGCTGCAACCTTTTAAAACACGTGCGCCGCTTCGCAGCTGTCTCCTGAAGCCGAACGCGGAAGTTAGCGTTTGGCTTCAGGAGACAGCTCCTTGGCGCTTGTATCTCGAATTTGGGCTTGTAAGTAGAACAAAAATATCTCTCCCCTCCCAGCTCTTATCTCGAGTTGCTCTTAAGTAGAGCAGCTCTTATGTCGGAGTTCCACTGTACTGAGAATAAGATGACATCATCCTTTGTGAAATAAGTTATCAAGCCACTTAACCAAAGAGTTGGCATTTGAATCCAAGACAGCACTATGAAAATATTTGAGAATGTAGGTGTAGCATCATACTCTCCAAATCTCTCACAACATCCACTAGTATTGGTGGTGATGGAATCTGAAGCCTAACAAGTTTTAGAAGGTCATACTTTACCATTCTTGCTTAGTAGGTATTTGATTCTTTATATGAAACAATCGTTAATGCTTGCTAACAGATGAAGGTTCTCCTCCATCTTTCAAACATAATGAACAATTCTGCCCCAAACCTATGTATTCAATATTTCTAAGCTGCTTCAACCAATAATAATAATAATAATAATAATTATTATTATTATTATTATTATTATTAATTAGATTATTAGATTATTTATTTATTAGATTATTAGATTATTAGATTTATTAGATAATTAGATAATTTAGATTATATATTAGATTATTTATTAGATTATTAGATATGCCACCCCTCTCCAGAGACATGGAGAGGCTCACAACAATAATAAATCCAATACTTAAAAACAATTTAAAACCCTTATCATTAAAATAGTCACACAACCCAATAAAACCATGCATAAACCGTGATAGCTACGGGGTATATCAATCACCCCCATGCCTAGCAACCTAGGCAGGTTTTCAACATCTTGCAAAAGGCAAGGAGGGTGGGGGCAGTTCTAATTTCCGTGGGGAGTTGATTGCAGAGGGCCGGGGCCACCACAGAGAAGGCTCTTCCCCTGGGTCCCACTAGACGGAATTGTTTAGTTGACGGGACCCGGAGAAGGCCAACTCTGTGGGTCATAATTGCCGCTGGGATTCGTGTGGCAGAAGACTGTCCCGAAGGTATTCTGGTCCGATGCCATGTAGGACTTTATAGGTCATTACCAACACTTTGAATTGTGACAGGAAACTGATCGGCAGCCAGTGCAGGCTGTGGAGTGTTGATGAGACATGGGCATATCTAGGAAAGCTGATGGCTCTTGCAGCCGCATTCTGCACAATCTGAAGTTTCCGAACACTCTTTTCTGTGAGCAGAAACTCCCTGTCCAAATAGGGTCGCCAGATGCGCCACAGCTGAAAGATGGTGCTCTAATGTTTGTGGATCAAGGTTGGACGCCCAAGTTGCAGACCCTCTATGAGGGAGTCAATAATTCCATCTCCGGAGTAATGGACAGACAGATGGGATTGTCCTTGGGAGGCAAAACCCACAGCCACTCCATCTTGTCAGGGTTGAGTTTGAACCTGTTGACACCCATCCAGACCCTAACAGCCTCCAGGCACCAACACATCACTTCCACTGCTTCACTGACTAGACATGGGGTAGAGATGTATAACTGGGTATCATCCACGTACTGATGATACCTTACCCCATGCCCTTGGATGATCTCACCCAGCGGTGAGACTTAACTGAAACATCATACACACTTAAGCCTATATGCTTTTGTTTCAATTTGCCTCTAATAGACTCCACGAGATATGTTTAAATGGGGGAAAAAAGCTCAATTCTTACATTACTTCAATACTGTACATACACATAGCAACACACTCATAGAATGAGAATCTATTTTTAAATATAAGACTTCTCCAGGTGGAAGTATGAATGCGTTAGTATTTCTATATAAGCATTATGAAATGAGTGTGCTGTAAAATAAATCAATTGGAGTTCACTCTGGGGAATGCCACTTAGCCATCATTGTTCAACAGACTACATCTACAAGGCATCTACAATGTTGATTTTATGACTGATTTATTTTTTAGTTCTGATTTACCTTATCTTAAACATCAACATTATGTTCTTTCTTACCATACCAGCTATATAATGTCAATTTAGGGGGGTTATTTTAGTTAGCACCTTAAATAAAAATATTTTAAGAAGTAAATCAGACTTGATGCATTTATTTATCTAAAGTGGGTCAATTTGTTTCATTTGTGTGCTTTGATTCTTCCGTCACCACCATAGTTCCCTCTAAGCTGAGCAGTGAGCAATGGCTCACTTAAAAATCATCATCAACTCAGAGTTTTTCAAACCTGCCCAGAAGCCGAGAGGGAAAGAGTGAGAGGGAAAGAGTGCCGCCCAGTCCCGAAGGGACTGCCGCTCAGACACTATACTTTTCCGCCCCCCCCCCCAAAAAAAATAGAGGGAACACTGGTCACCACTCCAATGTTTCCTGATAAACCATGAGAGAGGGTTGGAAGATCCAGTCCTTTTGTTTGCAGATACACTATTACAATTCCCCAAACCAGCAAACTAGTACATACAAAGAAAAAGGAGAATGCTTAAATGATTATTAAATGTGTTGGGTTGTGTAGGATTATTAAATGTGTAGGTTAGGCCAGGTGGAACAGCAGAAAAATATATTGATCTCTGATTCTAATCTCAGCTAGACAAAGTTGAGATCACTTTGGTCTCAGAATTGTCCTTCATTAGGAATCTGAGCAAAGCCATTTGAGATCTTCATTTAAGATAATGGTAAACTGTATCAATTTAAGTTTTTCACAACAAACACTTTTTTATTCCAGTAATTTTTTTGTTGATTTTAATGAATTCTTGCTTTTACTTATGACTAATAAGGTTATTGCCTAATATCTATTTCCCAGTGGGCAAACAACACTATCTTTTATTTCTAATTACAGTTATGTTTTGGATTTTACTGGAAGTTTAAGAGCATCTTAAATTTTGTTTGTTTGTTTGTTTGTTTGTTTGTTTGGATTTCTAGGTCGCCTTTCTCCTGGGGACTCAGGGCAGCTTACATACCAAAATCAATACCAAATGCAAAGTTTTTAAAACCCAAGTATAAACTTAAGTCTAAAACCCTAACAATTTAAAAACCATTCTACCTGACACAATCATAGCAAAAGCCAGATCAGAGTATCAATGGTCAATGGCCCCAGGCCTGCCAGCAAAGGTGCATTTTTAAAACCTTTCGAAAAGCCAGGAGAGTAGGGGGTGGTGTGAATCTCCAAGGAGAGTTGGTTCCGTAGGACCGTAGTCACCACAGAAAAGGCCCTTTTCCTAGGTCCCACCAGGCAATATTGCTTGGCTGATGGGACCTGGAGAACGCTGACTCCATGGGATCTGATGGGCCGCTGGGATATGTGAGGCAGGAGATGGCCCCGTAAGCATCAGTTACCAATTTTATTATATATTACTTCAAAATTTCTCTTTTTTGTTCTTGTTTACAATATTGTTGTGCTGCGTAATGTTGTGTTGTATCATGTCATGTCATATTAAAATAGAATATACAGCATTATAGCCAATAATTTGGTTATAGAGCCGGGGTGACATAGTGGTTAGAGTGGAGCACTTCACAATTAGCTGAAGGCTACTTCAGCTAGTTGCTAGCTGTAGTTTAGCAGTTCAAATCTCACCACCAGCTTAATGCACTCAGCCTTCCATCCTTCTGAGGTAGGTAAAATGTTGACCTAAATATGCTGATTCTGTAACCATAGAAGGCTGTAAAAGCACTATGAAGCAGTATATAAGTCTAAATCCAATTGCTAATTTACAAACTATTAATCAAGGACATTAAAACTTAATAGCTCCCACTACAGTTCATTTTTTTCTGCTCATAGATTTAAAGGTAATTACAAACGCCATAAGGAATTATATGCATGTGAAAGAAAAAAAATGACTGCATGTAAAATCTGGTCATCTATCTTGGAATTTCTACTACATTTATTAAAATATTTTAAATATATTTCTATCAGTGTAATTTAAGTCCAGTAAATACAATAAGGAGTAGATATTTAATACCATATTCTTATGGAAAACAAAGGGTAAACAAGAATAAAAAATGAATAAGCCATTATTTATTCATTGCAATTAGTGCAGTGCTTCTCAAATAGTGGAGGTGGCCCTCCTGCGGGGGGGGGGGCATGGAGCAATGCCAGGGTGGGCATGTGACCCGATGTAATGTGCTTTTATTTTGCTGCAGGGAGTAGGGGGTTTTTGCACTGAATAATAGCACACAGCACAGAAGAGGAGATATGAAGTGCAGATAACAAACCCTTAAGAGACACCATGGAAAAGGATTTAATAGGAATGAAAAGAGAGGAGAGAGACAGAGATAATGATACAAACCTAAGTCTCCGGAAAGCTAAGACAGGAAAATATGATGAAGCTTATGTAGTGCTTTGCTTCACCATGACTACGGTGGGAGGCGAGGAAAGACCAGTATGTTTACTGTGTCTAAAAATGTTGGCAGCAGACAACATGTAACCAAATAAGTTAAGGCATCTCTTAATACACATTACATCCCAATTGCTTGAGGTTTTTTTCAGCTAAAATATGCCAATATTGCAAACAATTGTCCTGGAGGAGAGTTGGGGGGGGATGCAAAGTGTTTACTCCTTCCTGTCCTTTTTATTGGTTTCCACCCATTGCTTCTTGTCCTGCTTCTAGGTGCTTTGGAGAGTAGCTTAATTCCCTTTTATTTGTAAAAATCCCTGAGATAATGGAATACTGTTAACATGTCACCCCTAGACCTTCTTTTAATAAACTAGACATATTCAATTCCTAGCTTGCTTGCTTGCTTACTTGCTTACTTGCTTACTTGCTTACTTGCTTACTTACCTACCTACCTACCTACCTACTTACTTACTTACTTACTTACTTACTTACTTACTTACTCAGCTTCCTTGGGATATTTTATTTATTTTTATTTATTTTATTTATTTATTTTGTCTAATACATAATGCAGCTTAAAGAGGATATAATCATGGTAAAATACATCAATAGAAGAATAGAAAGAAAGACATTAAGAATAATATAGAATAATCATTGGGAACAATAGAGTTCATATACATGGAGCAAGTAGAAATATAAGAGAGAGATTATGACAGGGGTGGAAGGCACGCTGGTGCACTTATGTACGCCCCTTACTGACCTCTTAGGAATCTGGACAGGTCAATCATGGATAGTCTAGGGTAAAATTTTGGAGGTTAGGGGATGACACTACAGAGTCTGGTAAAGAGTTCCATGCTTCGACAACTTGATTACTAAAGTTGTATTTTTTGCAGTCATGTTTGGAGCAGTTAAAGGAATGTAACCAAAATAATTTTGTGAGCTTTAGAGAGAATTGAGATTCTTTTCAGTCAAATGTATCCATCTGATTAAAAGAATAGCAAAGAATTAAAAGCACAATTCTGTAATGGGCATGTCTAAGGACTATGCTGGCAGAAAAAAAAGGAGCTGAGTTGTATATAATATATTAGTAATTCAATGTTTGTCTGTCTTATAATATTAAATTTTTTTATAAGTGGTAAGGATAAATATTGCTTACATGTAAATCTATCAGATTTAATATACAGTGTTCTTATGCAATAAGTCGTTATGAGCCTATCTGGTTTCAGTGAAATTTAAAAGAGATTGCAAATATTCTTCTACATGATACTTGCTCAGTGAGAATAGTTGTTCAAAATGCAGCCCAACAGGGTTACATATTCATATGCTACAGATCACTAAGGAGGACAACAAAAGATACAATTTTTATTAACAATACCTTGGGCTTGAAATGGCAAGACAGTTGTTTTCCTAAAAATATTAGATGTGACTCATTTTATAATGCCACTAAGTGTGTACACAACATATAAAGACAATCCTTTAAAAAAGTATGCTAAATTAAACCAAATAAAAACCAGAGTACCTTTTCAAATTCTGACTTTATACATGTAGTCCTCAACATACAATCATAATTGAGCCCAGAATTTATGTGAGCCGCCCCGAGTCTTCAGAGAGGGGTGGCATACAAATCTAATAAATTATTATTATTATTATTATTATTATTATTATTATTATTATTATTATTATTTAAAAACTGCCCTATTTTACAACATTTCTTGCCACAATTGTTAAGTAAATCACTGCAGTTGTTAAATTAATCACATAGACATTAAGTGAATCCGGTTTCCCTATTGTCATAATGTTGCAAAACTGGTCACATGACCACAGGACACCGCCACCATCATAATTATGAAGCATTTGGCAAGCATCCAAATTCTGATCACATGATCGTGGGGATTTTGCAGCAGTTGTAAGTGTGAAAAATGGGCATAAGTCACTTTTTTCAATGCCATGAAATGGTAATTAAATTAACAGATTAACTATGTTGTAAGGGACCCTGTAGGTCAGCTAGTCCAATCCCCCACCCAAGCAGTAGACTCTACACCAGTAGTCTAGTATCTTCTTGAAAACTTCCAGTGATGAAGTTCCCACAACTTCTAAAGGCAAGCTGCCCATTAAGTGATTGTTTTCACGTTCAGAAAATATCTCCTTATTTCCAGGTTGAATGTCTCCTTGTTCAGATTTCATCCATTATTCCTTGTCTGGCCTTCAGGTATTTTGGTAAATAGATTAAGTCTCTCCTTTCTGTGGCAGCCCCTCAAATATTGGAACAGTGTCCCCCTGTCTTCCCTGGTCCTTCTCTTCACTAGATTAGCCATGCCCAGTTTCTGTAACCATTCTTTGTATGTTTTAGCCTCCAGTCCCCTAATCATCTTTGTTGTTCTTCTCTGCACTTTTTCTAGAGTCTCAACGTCCTTTTTATAATGTGGTGATCAAAACTGGATGCAATATTCTACAGTACATGTGGTCTTACTAAGGCTTTACAGAGTGGTATTAGTACTTCACTTGATCTTGATGAATGGTCATAAATTGAGAATTAATTATATTGGTTATGTTTTATCTATAGTTTATTTCTGTAATAGCCTTCCTTCCCCAACAACTAGGTGTTTCTTTGTTTCCTTTGTTCTAGATGTCTCATACGGTTCTATTTGTCTTTTCTAATTTAAAGCTAAAAGAAATTTCATACCATTCTTGGATTCAAAATTGGATACATGCAGACATGTGATGAAGAAAAATTGAAATATAAACAATACTAAATTTGTAACACTCTAGATATAAAATCACTTCTTAAAGTTAGTAATTATATTTAATTTGCTTTAAAAATATTTTAATGTCTAAATTAGAAAAGTTTAATTTATTTATATCCTTATTTGAAAACAATTAGCAAAGGTGCTTAAATTTAGCTCATGTTATGCCATTTCCAGTTTGGAGCAGTGTTTCTCAGTCTTATCAATTTTAAGATACGTGGTCTTCAATTTCTAGAAATTCCTGACTGGGATTGCTAAGATTGAGAAATACTAGTTTGGAGGCCAGCTATAACATCCCTCAAGGATGTTGTACAGGTAATCTTTGACTTGTGATGACAATTGAGCCCTACATTTCTGTTGCTGTTAACTGAGTTTTGCCCCATCCTATGGTCTTTCATGCCACAGTTGTTAAGTTAGCAACACAATTGTTAAGTGAATCTGTTTCCCATTGCCTTTGCATGTCAAAAGATCACAAAAGTTGATCACATGATTCCGGGACCCTGCAATTGTCATAAACTAGTTCCCAAGTATTCAAATTTTAATTATGTTATCATGGGTGTCAACAGACTCAAACTCATGCCTGGTAAGACGGAGTGGCTGTGGGTTTTGCCTCCCAAGGACAATTCCATCTGTCCATCCATCACCCTGGGGGGTGGGGAATTATTGACTCCCTCGGAGAGGGTCCGCAACTTGGGTGTCCTCTTCGATCCACAGTTCACATTAGAGAAACATCTTTCAGCTGTGGTGAGGGGGGCGTTTGCCCAGGTTTGCCTGGTGCACCAGTTGCGGCCCTATTTGGACCAGGAGTCACTGCTCACAGTCACTCATGCCCTCATCACCTCAAGGTTCGACTACTGTAACGCTCTCTACATGGGGCTACCTTTGAAGAGTGTTCGGAAACTTCAGATCGTGCAGAATGCAGCTGCGAGAGCAATCATGGGCTTCCCTAAATATGCCCATGTTACTCCAACACTCCGTAGTCTGCATTGGTTGCCGATCAGTTTCCGGTCACAATTCAAAGTGTTGGTCATCACCTATAAAGCCCTTCATGGCACCGGACCAGAGTATCTACGAGACCTCCTTCTGCTGCATGAATCCCAGCGACTGGTTAGGTCCCACAGAGTTGGTCTTCTCCAACTAAACAATGTCATCTGGCGGGACCCAGGGGAAGAGCCTTCTCTGTGGCAGCTCCGACCCTCTGGAATCAGCTCCCTCCAGAGATTAGAACTGCCCCCACCCTCCTTGCCTTTCGTAAACTCCTTAAAACCCACCTCTGTCATCAAGCGTGGGGGAGCTGAGACATCTCCCCCTGCCTATGTAGTTTTTGTGCATGATATGACTGTATGTATGTTTTTATATGTTGGGGTTCCTTGTTTTTTAGACTTTTTAAATGTACTATTGTTATTTTAGATTCTAACTATTAGATTTGTCATTATATATTGTTTTTATCACTGTTGTGAGCCGCTCCGAGTCTACAGAGAGCAGCGGCATACAAATCTAATAAATAATAATAATAATAATAATAATAATAATAATAATAATAATAATAATAATAATAATAATAATAATAGGAATGCTACCACATTGGAAGTGTGAAAAAGCAGTCATAAGTCACTTTTTCAGTATCATTGTAACTTTGAATGGTCACTAAATGAACTGTTGCAAATTAAGGACTATCTGTGCTTGGCTTTTCCAATTTAGATTTTGGGACAGAGTAAAGGATGCATAGACATACCTGAGTCTGTTTCTCTGGCATTATATTTTTTCTGCAGTACAGTTAAAAGTCCTAAAAGCATTCTAAATAAATTAATTTGTAACCTACTGTTCTGACATATGAATAATTTTGCATTTATTATGCTTGATTTGCAGCTAAGAAAATGTTTTACTCTGATGGAAAGACTTTACCACACCGACATTTGGTTATACTTTCTGCATATGAACAGTCCTTTTATCAATATAAAGTCTGATCAATATTTCTCAATGTGTGCAAGATTTAACCTGCATTTTAAGTGTCAAATCATTGTTCTATACATACCCACTTCATCATTATTTCCTGCTTAAAATTGGTCTTTCGTTCTTCTTATTTATCTGTGAATTTTGTTTTGTTCTGATACTATTTTGATACTATATTTTTCCTGTTTATAGATCAAGAATGTTAAGCATTAGAGCTTGACAAGAGTCTGACAAGTCAAATATCATGATTATATGTTTCCTACACTCTAGATCCCACCAGCTATGCCTCTTGCTTCTTTTCTTGGAGATAAGCTGAAACTCAGTTGTTCTCATTATATTAACTCTGCCATTCTCTGTCTTTCCCTCATGGCAGCTGTAATTGCAAGAGATTGCTATTTAGTTATTTCTCCTGGGGCAGTCTGATCATCCTGGCCTTTAAGGAAGGTTGGATCTATAGCTCGGTGTTTGTGTGTGCATCTGAGGGAAGATTTAAAAAGATGTGAAAAAATATACAACTGCTAGAAGAATTATGTGTTGAATCTGAAATACTTTCTTAATTTTGAAGTTTGGATAATTTTGCATTATCCAAAGACTGGGAAAATAATATACAGTGTTCCCTCGATTTTTGTGGGTTCGAACTTCGTGAAAAGTCTATACCACGGTTTTTCAAAAATATTAATTAAAAAAATACTTTACGGGTTTTTTCCCTATACCACGGTTTTTCCTGTCCGATGGCATCATGTGTCATTGCCAAACTTTCGTCTGCCTTTAATAAATATTTTTTTTAAAATAAACTTTAATAAATAAACATGGTGAGTAACAATCTAAATGGTTGCTAAGGGAATGGGAAATTGCAATTTAGGAGTTTAAAGTGTTAAGGGAATGCTTGTGATACTGTTCATAGCCAAAAATAGTGTATTTACTTCTGCATCTCTACTTCGCGGAAATTCGACTTTCGCAGGCGGTCTCGGAACGCATCCCCCATGAAAATCGAGGGAACACTGTATATCAGTTTTGGTCTCCTAATTGAAGACACGTTCTCTTATATTTTGCATAAGTCTTCCAACTGAAGAATAGGTTGGTTTAAAAACATAACAGATCTCCTGATTCATTTTTAAACTATAAAGTATAAGGAAATGTTGTAATTGTAATAGGCTTTTTTTTTTTTTAAACCTCAATAGCTTACAAAATAAAAATGCTTTCAGGTTACTAAATATTATGCCAGTTGAAAGAAAAATCTCTCTAGGAATATCCCTTTGTTATGACATGCTTGTTTAAATAATGAGCACAAGTACAAGCTGTGTGTTTTGCTTAACCATTCTATTAATCTTTTATCACCTGTTATGAAAAGCAAGCAAATATAAGGTTGCTTCCTATAAAAGTATATGTCAGATGTGAATTAAATCATAGCAACAATAAAAGAGCTATAAGGGATGTTTGCCCAGGTGGAGATTTATCAGAACTGTGACATTCCTTTATGATGCATTAACCCTAACAGAATGCCAGAATGGTTAAGGTAACAGTTTGCATGCTTACATTATATATTAGATAATGCATTAAGCACCTGATCCAGCATGAAATTTCCAAGGCATTTTGGACCAAGCCAGCTCGGATTCTGATTCCATAGCAGGTTGGTAATCTCATAGGAAAAGTCATGCTGTTTCAGAAAACAAATGGCAAAAATACATCAAGCGAGACTTGTTTCATTTTGCACTCTGCCTCTGCTTCCTGCTCCCCTCCTGCTCTACCTTTTGAGTAACTATTCCCATCCAGCAATGTGAGTTACAACTGGCCTAAGGCTTTCTATTATCTCTGTCCTTTCAATCATGGTCTTTCTTGATTCCCTGGTGGATTCTATTTTTGCACAGTTCTACACTTGCCACTCTCTGTATCCCTACATGTCCAGATGAAATCCTATTAGTCAGAAATGGCAATAAAAGGGCCATTAAGAGCAAAAGACTTTTCTAAGGTCAGAAAACATCTTCTCAGAGGGGGAAAAAATCCTATACACTAACTCAAGAATAAGCTCTTTGATTTCAGGATGGGCTTATTTCCAAGCATAACAGCTGGCTGCTTAAAATTGTATTTTAACCATGTATCTTGCCCAGTGTCGCAGCTGTGAAATGGGAAGCCATATAACCATGTTTAAATAAATAGATGATAGATAGATAGATAGATAGATAGATAGATAGATAGATAGATAGATAGATAGATAGACAGACAGACAGACAGACAGACAGACAGACAGACAGACAGACAGACAGACAGACAGACAGACAGACAGACAGACAGATGCATGGATAGATGGATAGATGGATAGATGGATAGATGGATGGATGGATGGATGGATGGATGGATGGATGGATGGATGCATGGATGCACGGATGCACGGATGCATGGATGGATGCATGGATGGATGCATGGATGCATGGATGGATGCATGGATGCATGGATGCATGGATGGATAGATGGATGGATGGATGGATGGAGACATGGAGGCATGGATGGATGGAGGCATGGAGGCATGGGTGCATGGGTGCATGAGTGGGTGCGTGGGTGCATGCGTGGGTGCGTGGGTGCATGTGTGCGTGCGTGCGTGCGTGGGTGCATGCGTGGGTGCATGCGTGGATGGATGGGTGCGTAGATAGATAGATAGATAGATAGATAGATAGATAGATAGATAGATAGATAGATAGATAGATAGATAGATAGATAGATAGATGATAGATAGATAGAAAGAATTTTTTCTTTTAACAGGACATTTTGTTTTTTGCATTATACTATGACATTGGTAAAGTTTAGTTATTTATTAAATTTGTATGCCACCCATTTCACTATACAAAGGAACTCTCATACTGTATATTTTATTTTATGTACGCTGAGAGCATATGCACCAAGACAAATTCCTTGTGTGTCCAATCACACTTGGCCAATAAAAATTCTATTCTATTCTATTCTATTCTATTTCTAATTCCAGAAACCCAAAATAAGAAAGTCAAATACAAAATAAGATTTTGATGCCCTGCCCTAACTTTGGAAATTTAAGGGACATTGTAGAGATTTGCTTAGAGCAGAGGTGGGCAATTAATTTTGCCACGGGGCCGCATGAGAAATTGGGATGGTTTTAGAGGGCCAGACTAATATAATTAACTCAGTTCTACCCAATACTGTAAAGACCCAGACCCTGGCCTGACCTAAACACCCAGACCCACTCTACAGACCCCTAATTGTTTGCTGTATGGCAATACGGTTCACCATAATCACTGCTCTTGAGTGTTTGCGTGGTTTCTGTGCTCGGCCACTCTTGGTAGGAGGTCAGGGTCTGCTCCAGTTGTCCAGTTTTTCTTTCCCATGTGGCCAAATTATGAAGGTATCATCTACATATCTGAATCAGAGTTTGTGTTTGTGTTCAAATTTATCCAAGGCATTGGTTTCAAAATATTCCATGTATAGGTTTGTGATGACGGGTGAGAGGGGTCATCCCATGGGGGCTCCTTCTATCTGTTTGTATCTTTGTCCAGTGGATGAAGTATGTATTCATCAGGCAGTGGTTGGTCAGATCTAAGATGTGCTTTAGGGGATTGTATTTGTTTTGGATTGCTATCATGGCTTCTTTAATAGGCACTTGGGTGAAGAGATATGACATCGAAGCTCACGAGAAGGTCGCTGGGTTGTAGGTTTTGTTTCTTTATGATTTCTATGAAGTGAAAAGACTTTTGTATATGAGCCGTGGTGGATTCTGTGTAGAGATTAAGTTGTTTGGCAAGAAATTTGGCAAGATTCTGTACAGGTGAACCTACGGAGATGACTATGGGTCTGAGTGTTGTTTCTTCATTGTTTATCTTGGGGAGACCATAGAGCTTGGGGCATCCAGATTATTTGTCTCTGGGGTTGATTCTGTGCTGGCTCTCTTCACTAATAGGAAAAGCTTATATTTTGGATTTGGTGGGTTTTTCCAGGTTGATGATAGGGTCTGTGTTTAGAGATTTGTAAGTGGAGTCTTGGAGTAGATTGGCTAGTTTTTCTTGGTAGTCAAATGTGTTCATCACCACAGTGGCATTTCCTTTGTCTGCTGGGAGCATGATTATGTTGTTGTCTTTCCTCAAGTCAGTGAGTGCTTTTTGTTCATCTTTATATAAGTTGTTTCTGGGTGGAATGCTGCAGCAGAGGGCATTGGTGACTTCAAGTCTGATTTTGTTGGCTTTATCTGGGCTGATTTTGGTTAGGGTAGCTTCAACTCCGCATATGATGTTTTCAATGGGGATGCATTTAGGGGCGACTGCAAAGTTTAATCCTTTGGAAAGGACATTGGTTTCTGCTGTGGTGAGGGTAAACCTACACAGGAGGAAACCTGAATATGCACACGCACACACACACAAACACACATGTTTCTGGGAAAAAACCCAAAAATTTGATTGAAGGAATTGGAGAAAGATGCAACATGCATTCCAAAATACCTTTTTGCCCTCAAATCTGAAATACTGCAAAGACTTATTAGTAAATACCTAGATGGGAGCCCACTAGGAGACACTCACAGTATCAGCTAGATTAAAAAACAGTGGAGGCAAAGTATCCCAAAAGAAAACAATAAAAAGTATGTCTTTATTATTGCCCAAAAAACTGCATGGATATAATTCATCAAAAACTTGAATCAAGTTTCAGTCATATCAGACACTGACTCAATAGAGATTTTATTCTATAATTAGACATATAAAACTACTGTCATTCCAAACAGAACTACTAACTGTAAATAGGGACATCTGGTGACAAATTACTGCATTACAGCATATAGAACATGATTACTAGACTGATTATTCACAGTAATTTGTATGCCGCCCCGAGTCTACGGAGAGGGGCGGCATACAAATCTAATAAATAAAAATAAAAATAGTTTTTTGGCCAACAAAAGCTATTGATAAGATTAAAGTTAGCAAAGACTAAAGTTAAAAACAATACAAGACACAGAAAAGAGAACAATCATGAGATCACAATTGAAAAGAAGCCATAAAGGCTGATACCTTCAACAATTTGCAGATATACAACAGTGCTGTACGATTAGCACTAATATCTTTTAAGTCAAAACATCATATTATGTACTATTATTATATAGTATATATATTATTCGAGTTCTGAATTTTCCTTTTGGGAGAGGCATGATAAACATGAAAGGCATGATTTCCCCATTTTTTCTGAGAGAGGTCAAGATCAAAATAGGGGGGGGCTACATTGGGGCTTTAATTCAGTGGGGGAGCATTTCTTTTAGACATCATATTGAACTTTCGGGTTACAAATATTGTAAGAATAAGACTATCCTATATTACTTGGTAGGACACCCATTTAATCCACCTTTATTATTCTAACACAGACTACCAGTAATTATTTATTTATTTATTTATTTATTTATTTATTTATTTATTTATTTATTTATTTATTTATTTATTATTTAGATTTGTATGCCGCCCCTCTCCGCGAATTTGTACTAGTGCAAGAAGGACTGGGTTAATCCAGGACTTCTGCCTAACCTTTCATCGAAAATCTATCTAGCTGACTATCACTTTGCTACTGATCAGAACAAATATTTACACATTAGCAATGTGAAATGAAAGCTGAATGCCTGATTACTGGCTGAAGCTCAAGCACTTTCTGGTATGTCAATCCACATCTCAAACTGCTCAGGTTTAATTCCGGACATTTGACCAGTTATTGTTTGGCAAGATTTTGGTCTGAAAGACAAGAAGTGGAAAGAGGACCATTTTGTGGTTTCTTAAAATCCAAAATTGCTTGAGGGATAATTGTTTTTAAAATGTGGTGTCTTGAAGCATGCGCTCTGCATATGAGCTTGTTTTTAATATCAAAAACTGAGCTCCCAGCTGCTGTAGGCAAACAATCCATTTCCAGTTTCACTGAAACTACCTTATCTCAGCAAATGAACTTAGGTTTTTAATATCTATTTAGCTATTGCTCTTATTAAACAATGAGAGTTTACATTTGGAGAAATGCTTTTATCACCAGACTCTCAAAATAAGTACCTTCATGAAATACTAGGGAAAAATATAAGATTTATACAAAAGCTTCCTCACTCAGTCTTCATTTTTCCTTCACCATACTTAATTCTAATTTATTTTGCAGGATGACTATAAGGGTTACAGCTAGCTAATGCCCATGAAGTGCTCAGAACACTTGAAATGCTTTATAAAGGTTAGAAAATGTTATCCATGCTTGTTCTGATAACATTTCAAAGTAAAATTGTTCATCAGATTCTGGCAATACAAGAGTCTCAAAATAAATTTAATAAATATCTTATTTTGTGACCCACTCAGTCAAATTTGTTCTTAACACATTAATTTGTCACTGTCTTTTACAATTAATATTATTATGCACAAATAATCTCAAATGTTTAAATTGGCAAATAACTAATTAGACTTGTAATAATCATCAAAATGAACTCATAGGGTCCTAAAACTAGTTTTTCTGATTATGGGAATGACTTTGGGGAAGAGAGCAAGAGATACCACCTCAGAAACAATCAAACAAGAGGGGATGAGTCCCCGTTCCCCCATGTCTTAAAAAGAAAAAAGAAACTTGGGATGGACAGGCCGTAATGGATCAAGCAGTTAAAAGTGACAGCTGAAAATTTGTGCCTTCAGAAATTTGCAAGATTATGTTAAATGTGACCTTATAATAGAGTAGACAAGGCATGTTATTCCTTTTTTGCATTTAAAAATATGCAATTTGTTTGATAACTCCCAGCATAATTATAGCCTACCCAATTTCTAAATAAGGTGTTCAGTTTCACAAAATGTGTTTTCCAGAGCTTGAGAAGGCAAAACATTTATCAAAAACATTATGAGGATAGGAACACCTTATGAAAAAGAACTCTCCTGATTAAATTGCTCCATTCTGTCCTTTCCATTCTATCCCATTCATTTTGTTCATATAATGTACACAGAGGAAGTGGACACTGGATGTGCATAATTCAGTATATAACTGTACCTCTTTCACTAATCTATCAATGTGGGTTCCTTGTCAGACATTGAAATATATTTCAACTACATTGGTGCTTCTACTTAAGAACTTTTCTAGATAAGAACCAGGTGCTCAAGATTTTTTTGCCTCTACTTAAGAACCATTTTCTACTTAAGAACCCGAGCCAGGAAAAATTTCCCAGGAAATTTGAGAGCATCACAAAGGCCCGACCAGTTTCCTGCCATTCCCCCTTTAATCCCAGCTGTTAAATATGCATTGAAGCAATGTAAATAAGTAAATGTGTGTTGAACGTTTTGATTGGTCGAGACATTGACAGTTGGGTTTCGGCGGGAAGTTGAAAAGTATATAAGGAGCGTCTGGCTCTGTGTTAAAGCCAGTCGTGTTCCCTGCTGAAGTCACTTTCCGAAAGAGCTGAACCTAATAAAGAGTTTCTTTGGAACCGACTGCCTCAGACTTTTCACTGGCAACGCCGGACGGTCGAACCTACGATCTTCCACAATGGACAACCTTGCTTTTCTGGGCTGTCAGAGGAGCCTTTCGGTGGCGCTTAGAAGGCTTTGGCAGCCCAGAGTGAATGTAGCATTTTCCTTTCTCTGGGCACTTGGAGAGGGAATAAACCACTTCACTGTGCTGCCTTCCCATACACCCGGCGCGAAGTTGCCACCCAGAGCATCTGGGCGCGGAAAGGCAAAAGGGGGTGCTCACCTCACCTTCTTCCTTCAGCAGTGACTGTCCTCTTCTTCTTCTTCCTCCTTCTGCTCCCACCCAAATTCCGAGCTTTTATTTCTTTCCTAATGGGTTTGCACACATTATTTTCTTTTACATTAATTCCTATGGGAAAAATTGCTTCTACTTAAGAACATTTCTACTTAAGAACCTGGTCACGGAATGAATTAAGTTCTTAAGTAGAGGTACCACTATAGTTTTAATCATACTGCTGAAATAGGTTCAAGAAACTTTATTTTACCCTAGTAATACAAAAGTGTGAAAAGTCAAAGCATAACTCATAACATCTAACTATTCTGAAATGTCATATTCATTTTCACCTTTGATTTATAATCTGCTGTTTTATAGAAACCAGAACAAAACATTAATCCTACCATATTTTTCAGACTATAAGGCACAACAGAGTATTAGAAGTATGTTAGTTTTTGGGGAGGAAAATAATAAAAAAGCTGGTGGGTTGAGCACCCTCTTGGAGTACTCCCAATCAGCTTATCCCAGAGGTGAATTTTAGAAATAGGTTAATTGGTTGTCAGCACCTGCCTTGCGTTTTTTCTGCCTCTGAAACCTCTATTTCAGAGGCTTTTTTACTGAAACTCCATTTCAGAGCTTTTCAAATATAAATAAAAAGTCAATGAGAAGGCAAAAAGTACAAGAAAATTTAAAAGTTGAAGAAAAAAGAAAAGAAAAAATCTATAAAGAAGCTTCCAATATTCTTCACAGCAGTTATAAATATAAATATATTTCAACCTCTTTCTCTAAACTTACATTCTGTTACTTTTCTTTGTATAATCTAGATATCCAAAACATAAATCAAAATTTCATATTGTTTTCCATTCATGCAAAAAGTTATGGGACTTGCAGTCATCAATAAATGTAGATAATATTTTTTTCTATTTCTCTAGATCATCTCTATTTCATCAAAATATGTTAAATTCACCAACTGTTATACATAGTATTCATACTTTTCATTTCTATACATATAGCAATCTCTGCACAGTAATCATATATTTAAATAATTTTTCATGTCTTTTTGTCTATCTCATCATGTAAAGACATGAATATTTACATTATAAACAATTATTGTCTTTATCTGAGCCCAGTTACTGCTCAGTATTGCTCCACATGCATTAAGCAAATGATTCTATCATTCTCAACCCTAGAAAGATGAATTGATTAATTAATTATTATGATTATTATTTAGCATTAATAATTAATCAGTTAATTATCATTAACTAAGAATCTTCTTTGTACGTATAAGCTCTGGGCTATTTTGAAATGTGAGTGACCTTTGCTAGATATGTCTCAGACCTCCAACAATCCTAAAGAAGTGATAAAATATTGATAATTTAAAATGGTGGGCAACCATTGCTTCCAGGAACAATAATAGCAAATCCATCTCTTTTCCAATGGATCAAGATCCTACTGCAACAATCCTGGCATGATACATATGTAGCCTTCAATGTTTTAACATTTCCCATTCAATATAATATTGAAAACAATTGAGCACACAGAATACATAAAACTGCTGTACATTCAATGGATAAAGAAATGCATGTTAATTAAATATTATCTATGTATAAGAGATAATATTATATCTATATAATACAGATTTTTCAAACTGATTTCTTTTGCATCTATGCAGAATGCAGCATGGGAAGAAAATAATTTTACATTAGAAGGAAATTATAATAAGATCCACAAACCAGAATATCCTAGACATCTCCAATTGTTGTAAATCCAAATGAAAATTCTCTCAAATTCACAGAAGAATTGCATAGTCAGACAATAAATGTATTAATAGGCAATAAAATAATAGTGCTTAATTGATTCTAATATACATAGTCCTTGATTTATTGTCACAATTGGCACCAGAATTTTCATTGCTAAAAAAGGAGGTTGTTAACTGACTCACACCCAATTTTGCCAGCTTTTTGCCACAATTGTTAAGTGAATCACTGCATTTATTAAGTAAATTATGAAGTCATTAAGTGAGTCTGGTTACCCCCATGACTTTGCTTATCAGAAGCTGGCTGGAAGGATTGTTTGATGCCAGGATACTTCAATCATCATAAGTACAAACTAACTGCCAAGTGCCTGAATTTTGATCATGTGGTCAAAATTGTGTTGAGGATCTGCAACAGTTGTAATTTCAAAGACTGGCTGAAGGTCCCTTTTTTCCAGTGTTATTATGAACTTTCATTGCTAAAAAAGGAGGTTGTTAACTGACTCACACCCAATTTTGCCAGCTTTTTGCCACAATTGTTAAGTGAATCACTGCATTTATTAAGTAAATTATGAAGTCGTTAAGTGAATCTGGTTACCCCCATGGCTTTGCTTATCAGAAGCTGGCTGGAAGGATTGTTTGATTGCAGGATACTTCAATCATCATAAGTACAAACTAACTGCCAAGTGCTTGAATTTTGATCATGTGGTCAAAATTGTGTTGAGGATCTGCAACAGTTGTAATTTCAAACACTGGCTGAAGGTCCCTTTTTTCCAGTGTTATTATAACTTTGAATGGTCACTAAAACATGGCTGTAAATCAAGGACTACCTGCATTTTAATTTAGTTACTTTCCCAAATACTTTGAAGGTATTAAATATTACTGTGAAATAAAAAGAATCTCTCCAGGGGAAAGAGTCTCCTATTAGAAAGTGAACAGATGAACTAGGGCAGATTAAATAACCATCCTCCTTCTAATCATCCTTCTGAAGATGCAGAAGCAAAATGCTATAAAAGCTCGTGTACGGACTGTATTTTAATAAGCTTCTGTTTTTATCATAATCATCCCTATTAACATATCCCAGTGACATGTTCAAATTGCATCCCTCATTATTGTGATACAGTTTCTTTTACATACACATCACTAGTAAGTACAGTATATGCTTCAAAATGCCAGGTTAAAACAATATAACAAACAACTTCAGAGAATCTGCTTTAGTGGATAAGAACAAAATCATTCCAGCCTACCAGATGAATATCTTCCTCTACCGATGACAGGCAAAAGAGCTGTTCCCTTTATCTGTAACTCTCATATTTATTTTTCCCACCTGGCTAGCAATGCAACTCTGTCATTCCTCTTTAGAATAGATACCTTCAGTAGCTGGGCTATTCTGCATTTTCATAACCAGATAAAGGGGAAAAGCTTCACCACACTATTAAATTTTCCATCGTTAAGGGAACTAAATAAATCACTTTCCTTTTGTCCTCCAACAGCATGAGTATTATTTTTCAGTTACTGGAACAAATCAAGATGTGCCTTCCAACTTATTCTCAGAGCAGAGCAAAGCAATTGGATGCATATTTCTAAGCAATCCATAATTCTCAAGGAGCCCTCAGACTTTTTAAAGTGTATTCCAACCATATCTGACAAATTCTCACCTCTCTATTTTACAGGGATTTGTGCTTTAAGATCTTTACCTTTGATTTTTATTAATCTCTTCTTACATGTTTAAATAAAATACATGACTTCCCAAAGAATACAAAAGGGAAAAGACTAGCGAAGTTGGGTGATCAAATATTAAATAGGAAGGCTGGATGGTAAATCAGAACAGATACCTACACTACCAAGTATAAGAGACAATTGGAAAGACCTGTGTCTAAAACATTTCGTTCGCAAAATTCTAAATAGAAGTTTAATTCACTATGGACTATAAATACATCTCTAGCAATGGATCCATCGGCACAAATATATTTCTTGCACAGGATTTTAAGTTAGAAGGAAAAACAACTGTCCAAAAGAATGGCTTCCAACTAAATACAGCATGTGTAGAGATACTATAATAATTCAGTATTTACAAGTTCCTATGCAAAAATTTTTTTTTTCCATTTTTCATGACAAAATTGGTTTATTTGGTTTATCCACCATGTCAGTTTTATTATTTTTATATGAAAGTTAATATTTCATTCTTGTACAACATCCAGATGGGGTAACTCCCATTAAAACAAACCAAATTGTTTCTTTGCAGCAGAAAATAAAAATAGGTATCAAATAAAGCATGTTAAAATCTGATGGCATACTTGTACTACAAAAAGGGAAAGAAACCACAACAATGCTTCAACCTACATGCATTTTATACTTGTCAGAATATTGTTGTTGGCCTGATCATTGGAAATTTAAAGTATATAAAAATTGTCAGGAAAATACCTCTTTCAGGAAAAAGTACATACATTAATAGACACTTCATTGAATTTCTTCTAGATCCTGTTTCAGACAATGTTTCCAAATTCAAAATCTGTCACACTGTGGAAATAAAGCTGGCTTCTAATTCATATACTAGTTCACTACCACTATCATCATCTCCAATCTGATGTAGGTGAAATAAAAATTCACAATTCTCACATTCATTATGTATCCAGCCTTACTGATTTCCTTTTAAAGTATATCAAAGATTAAGATGCATGGGTGACATCTAAATCATTCATAATTCTTTGCCAAAAGGAAACAATTGTCTTATTGTTTTGATGAGATAAGCCCTTTATTTCTGTACATAGACTCTTACTACTAGTTAGATAAATGTTGAAGCTTCTTGTTTCTCTACCACTACTGTACTTAAAGAATTGAGCACCAAAGAATTGAGACTTTTGAATTACAGTGGTGGAAAAGACTCCTGCAAGTCCCTTGTACTGCAAGGCAATTAAACCAGTCAGTCCTAGAGAAGTTAATAATAATAATAATAATAATAATAATAATAATAATAATAATAATAATAATATTAATAATTTATTAGATTTGTATGCCGCCCCTCTCCAAAGACTCGGGGCGGCTCACAACAACGATAAAAACAATATTATACTGGCACAAATCTAATATTAAAAAAACTAAAAACCCTATCATAATTAAAAACCAAACAGCACATGCATACCAAACATAAATTATAATAATCCTGGGGGGAAGGTGTCTCAAATCCCCCATGCCTGGCGGTATAGGTGGGTCTTAAGTAGTTTACGGAAGACAAGGAGGGTGGGAGCAGTTCTAATCTCCGGGGGGAGTTGATTCCAGAGGGCCGGGGCCACCACAGAGAAGGCTCTTCCCCTGGGGCCCCCCCAGACAACATTTTTTACTCGACAGGACCCAGAGAAGGCCAACTCTGTGGGACCTTATCAGCCGCTGGGATTCGTGCGGTAGCAGGCGGTTCCGGAGGTACTCTGGTCCAATGCCATGTAGGGCTTTAAAGGTCATGACCAACACTTTGAATTGTGACCGGAAACTGATCAGCAGCCAATGCAGGCCACGGAGTGTTGTAGATACGTGGGCGAATCTGGGAAGCCCCACGATGGCTCTTGCGGCCTCGTTCTGCACGATCTGGAGTTTCTGAACACTTTTCAAAGGTAGCCCCATGTAGAGAGCATTGCAGTAATTGAACCTCGAGGTGATAAGGGCATGAGTGACTGTGAGCAATGACTCCCTGTCCAAATAGGGCCACAACTGGTGCACCAGGCAAACCTGGGCAAACGCCCTCCTTGCCACAGCCGAAAGATGATGTTCCAATGTCAGCTGTGGATCGAGGAGGACGCCCAAGTTGCGCACCCTCTCTGAGGGGGTCAATAGTTTCCCCCCCAGGGTAATGGACGGACAGATGGAATTGTCCTTGGGAGGCAATACCCACAGCCACTCCATCTTGTCTGGGTTGAGTTTCAGTTTGTTGATCAACCCTGACTGCTCTTTAGAAGGCCAGATCCTGAAGATGATACTTTGGCCACCTAATGCGTAGGAAGGATTCACTGGAGAATGATTGAGGGCAAAAGAAGAAGGGGACGACAGAGAATGAGTGGCTGAACGGAGTGACTGAAGTAATCAGCATGAGATTAAATTGATTTCAGTGGATGGTAGAGGATAGGAAGGCCTGGAGGGATGTTGTCCATAGGATCAGAATGGGTTGGACATGATTTTGTAACATTGATAACAACAATGATAACTAGCTGTTTGCTCATGCAAAGAGTTGAGTTTATGCCGCTATGTAATTGATTCTTTTCTACAGATTTCAAAATGACTATATTGACTGTCATTTCTTACGATTGCTGCCTTTCATATTTACAAAACTATTGATCTTCCTACACATTTTCCACATGCAGTTTAAAGATCTTAAAATAATCTTGAATTTACTGTTCTCAAAACAGTTTGGTTCATTTCCTTGAAATGTTTATTTAAACAAATCCTGAAATCAACACCATGCAAAATTGTTTAATATAGTTAATATAGCATTATGGGATTATCATAGCAAAGTGAGAAATTCAGTAATGTAATGAAATATTCATTGAGAAATTAACCCAATTCTACATGCTGTAGCCAGTTCTAAAACATTCTACATTAATGAAATATTTTTGTGTTACTGTACTGTTCTTTTTAATGAAGAGTGAAATTTCTTGCCACAGCTATACAAAAATTAATTCTATGATTTAATGATAAAACATTTTAAATGATTTTTTAAGTTCAGTAGGTTATTATGAACAATTACCAAATCAGGTCTTAAAATATTTATCTTTTACCTAAGTGCGCAGTTGTTTGGTTGTTGCCATCTGCATTCAGTTAAGAGAAAATTATGCTTTAGCTAACTTCTTTTATTTGGAAATTATCTTGTTTAGAAACTCTCAAGATAAACTATGCTGGGATGATTAGCTTGTTACCAATCATTAACTATCTTGAACACTTATGTAATCATAAATACTGTAGCAATTCTAGTTTGAATTAAGATTTCCTATGAAGTTGTATACTTTGTCAATGCATGGCATTCATTCTCAAATCATTACATTTATCAGAATAATTGAACCATGTTTTGGCAATAGTTGACCCAAATTATTACATTAAAAAAAAGAAACAAGCTAAATCTTTCTGCTTAATTTATCATGTGAATAAAATTTAAATTATTTCATGAGGAACATAATCATGTTGATATAAACTGCTCACAGAGTGCACTATGGAGCAGTATGTGTCTATGGTGCCACTTTCTTTGCAACCACTAATCCTTTATACAAAAAATGAATAACACTGTTAGATCCCAAAATGTGAATTTCTGTTGTAGAATGCTATATCATAAGTTCAAAAACTGATAGCCATCTCCACCATCAAACTACCTTTTAAAGTACTGCAATATTCAATGGTTTTAGAAATATGTAATAGTAAGTCAGAACAATCTCTGGTCCAATATCCTAGTTTCATCACCATTACGAAATAGCTATATTTTAGGTATCTCAAATTCATTCATAACACTAAGCCATCGTTAATGCTATTTTTGAATGCCACTGGTTCTAATATTTATCCTCTATTTCCTCAAGGGGCAAAGCAAATCACTCTATGAAAATTGCAATTCAAGAAGACCTTGGACAGTTATGATAAGTTCAGTGAGCCAAAGGTAAGTCTTTGGTTGCAATTTTGGTTTTTAAATATAGATAGGTTAAAAGAGACAGGCAAAGATTCTTCCAACCACCCAGGGTAATAAATAAGAATATTAAAATGTCAAAGGGTTAGTAGGTACATTCTAATAAATTCATTTTTTCCAATATGTGGCAAATAGATCATCTGAGGATCCAGAGCATAAACTGGAAATTTTTCATTTATGCTCTGATGTTCCATCTGATGACCCATCCAAGGATGTGGGTCAGATTGTTATGATTTGTTTCCAGTGTCTAAAGTTTCTTGATCCATCCCTCCAGTCTGCTGACTGGCTTTCCATGGCTTAGTACTGAAATATTCTGATGTTTTTATCTTTGTTGTGAGTCCTACGGGTGCTGGGCAGCATACAAATGTAATAAATAAATAAATGTCTGTTTCCATGTAATATTTAGATTATGGGTTGTACTTAACCTCTAAATGAAATTAGCAAAATTTAAATAATGATTAACTTTTCAAAACAATTTCACCAGAATCAGTGAATCTGAATTTATTGTGACCTTTCTTCTGGAGAATGCTTCAATCTTTTGTATGAGCAAAGCATTCAGAAGATTAAAAGAAAGGAAATCAGTTGCAAAAGTAAGCAAGACTACATAAACAATAATGAACATTGAAAAGGTTAGAGGCTTAAAAATGTGTATTATAAACACATTTAGAATATTCCACTTTTTACAAGATGTGGCTATTTAATATTGATAAATAAATGGATGTGATAACTTTATTGGCTTTGTGCTATAGCTTAGGGATATTCAACAGAGAAAATAAATGCCCTATACCTTCTTGTTCTGTCTGGGTCACTCCAGAAGCCAATACCAACCCAAAAAGAGAATCCAGACACACTGGTAAAAGGCAAAGGCAGTTTATATAATTCAAGGAAAACACAGGTAACAGAAAATGTCCTTACAAACAGGAAAAATGCTGGAACTTCAAATATATACACGAAGGGAATAGTCCATGAAGCAATACCAGATTCTTGCTGCCAAGACGAAGCTGTAGATAGCAAACAGACGCCTCCCACGAGTCTTCCAGACTGCGAGGCCACAAGCCAAGATCAGAGACGCTGAGAATCAAAACAGGTCACAGCAACTCCAATTGATAACACTCCACATGGCTTCAAGGCCTTGCCTGCCTTTTAAACCCTGCTGATGAGGACCACACCCAAACCCAGCTGTTTCTAATTCAATGGTGAAAATATTTATTTAACTGCTCCTTTCGTTGCTCTGAACATCTCTGTCTCATGTCAATGACAGCTTGTGCGTCATCACCTAATGACTCCAAGCTACTGGCTGGGGACCCACCCCCCGGGGGCTCTCATGCTGTTCTCCTTCATCCCATTCCTGACTCTCCTCTCCCCCGTCCGACTGTTCAGCCCCCTCCTCTGCCCTGTCATCCTCCTCCGGGCATGGAGCCAGCAGAGACACAGCTGGTCCCTGAGCAGCCTCAGGCTGAATCACAACACTTCTCTGCATATTAACCTAAGCTTGAATGATGAAAACAGCAACATGTTCAATCTTGTGGATATATCTAGGCTTAAATATTTAAGTTATATTTATCATTTCTCATGCGCCTTCTATAGATTAAGTATTTGTCAATAGCAGGAATGCCAAAATAATCAATATTAAATTAATATCAGTTTTAGACACTCCTAATCAGTTCTACCCAATTTAGCATTTATTTGGTTTTTTTAAAAAAATTCAACTAAAAATTACAGTTTATACTATTTTCCCTATTACATATATTTTATATGCATCTTTTCCTAATATGTTTTCTTCTGAGCATAATGTGCATATTTTTGTACACAATTTGTGAGTGGAAAATGTAAGTAAATCCACAATCTTAAGAGAAACCAAAATAATCTACATATTAATTCAGAATATATAAATTATAGTTATTAAAATTGGCCCGAACCATATTGTCTAGCATCTCTAACTCCAAGGTAATGAAATTACCACTGTTTAAATGATATTATTTGGGATTTTATAGTGGTGGATAATTCCAATAAATGGGCAAATTTTATTTTATTCTTTCTTTCCTTATTTGTATTAAAAATAGACAGTAACTAACCATTTCAATTTCATTATTGAAATTCAATAAAGAATTAATTCAGTTTTTAGCAACTGATTAACATGACCGAGTTATTCACTTAGTACGATTGACTAACAGTGTCAAATTATTTCTAATTTGACGATTTTAGTCAAATTTATATATTATTTTATTTTATTTTATTTTATTTTATTTTATTTTATTTATTTTATTTTATTTTATTTCATCTTATCTTATCTTATTTTATCATTTGTTTGTTTATTTGTTTATTTGTTTGTTTATTTATTTATCTATTTATCTATCTATCTATCTATCTATTTATTTATTTATTTATTTATTTATTTGGATTTCTAGGCTGCCCTTCTCCAGTGGACTTAAGATGGCTTACAAGATAAAATCAATACAAAAAGACAAAATGTGAGAAACCCAAACAGAAAATCTAATCTCTGACAGTTAAAATTGCATTAAATTTCACAATTGCACTAAGTGAATAACTTGGTCATGCTAGTCAATCTCTAGTTCCAAATGATCCTGCTTTTGCAAGTCTCTAAATCAGTCCTTAGGGAATATTCAGTAGATATTAAGAAACCATTGAATTCTGAGACTCTGCCCTCTGATACCTCCTGAGCCAATAATGCAGGAGCCAATAAAAATAATACCTGCATCTGCTCAGTGCTACAGGCATCCTTCATATATGTGAAAATCCAGTAAATCTATCTTAGATGCAATATGCATTTAACCCAGCAGACGATAATTTTTCAGATAATTATATTTCATTTCTGCTAAGTTAGTGTAATACATTTTAATGCTATATTGAAGAGGGCTACTTGATCTTAATGAGACCACATTTTGATAAGAGACTACTGGGATGAGAAATCATAACACTAATGCAATCCAAGGTTTTGATTCTTGGTTCATTAGGCAACATAGACAGCTCTTCCGAAGCTTTGTTCCCAAAACAGAGTACAGATGCCAGGACTTTTATGTTCCCCTAAGGAGATTTCTCTGTGAACTCTCAATGCTTAAGAAATCAGTATTTGAAAGAGTGGAATAATTCCAAATTTTCAACCATTGCTGTTAAAATTCTTATTTTCTCCTTGCAACCTAGAGATATTGCATTCTTTAGTACCCAAATCAATCACTCCGTTGATACTGATCGTCTGGTGGAAAAGCACATATTTCTGTTACTATATATCAAGAAAGTAAAGAACAACATATTCTTCCTGTTCTATCAAGTTATTATATCATTAACTTCCAGCAGATATACAGCTTTCAAACTATGTAATATTAAATGCTAACTCATAATAAATGAAACCATCATGATCTATCAAGCCTGTATTGTCTATTTTAGCTTCACTCACCTGGATGAGTCCTCAAGGTATAACCAACTTTTATGATTTTATTTTCCAAATAAGAATGCTGGAAATGTATCTAAGGGATACTGAGTTTATGGGTGCTGCTTTGAATCCCACAACTATCACCCAACAGTTGTATTATCATTCCATTAGTAGAGCCAACTTCTCTTTTTTCTAATTTTTCTGGTAAAATTATGCTCTTCATTATAACACAAAGAGAGAGGGGAAGAGAACAATTACATTTTTAAAAAATGACAAAAGAGAAGAAAGCTAAAATTATAATATAATTCACGTATCTTTTATATACCCAGAGGTCCATTTGCACTAATTTTTATTAATTGTGTATTCTGTTTTAGAATATTTGTATTCAGAATAACTGATAGGCTTGTTAAGAAATTGATGGTGTCCAGTGACATTTTATCAAGTCTTCTATACCTACAAGCCTGATGACTTTTTTTCAACTTCTCATGCTAAATGAGAGGTGCTATTTCTTGCGTTGTAAGATCATTTCTCATCATTAGTCATAAAATAAATGCCACTGAACATAATTGACTTAGTCACACCTAAAACATTATTGATTTAGAATTTCATCTGGCTTTAAAATTGCAAGAATTTACATTGTGTTTTTTTATAAGCAAAACAAAAGGAACAAATCATGTCAAACTAACCTCATCTCATCAAATCAATTGACCAGAGCAACGCAGTGGATTTAGTATATCTGGATTTCAGCAAAGCTTTCAACAAGGTTGACCACAATCTATTACTCCTCAAACTAGAGAAAAGTGGGATAGATAGCAACACTACCAAGTGGATTGGCAACTACTCAGCGAGTAGTTCTAAATGGGTCCATGTCCACATGGAAAGATATCAGTAGCGGGATACCACAAGGATCAGTCCTAGGCCCAGTACTTTTCAACATGCTCATTAATGACTTAAATGAAGGAGTAGAAAGGGACCTAATCAAATTTGCAGACAACACCAAGCTGACGGGAATGGCCAACACCCCAGAGGATAGGCTCAGGATACAGAGGGATCTAGACAGACTAGTGCAGTGGGCCCAAACAAACAAAATGAAGTTCAATGCAGAGAAAAGTAGGATCCTACACCTAGGTAAGAAAAACCCAATCCCAAAATACAAACTGGGCGATAACACTCTCAACAGCAGTGAATGTGGGAGAGATCTTGGAGTATTAGTGGACAACAAACTAAATATGTGCAGCAGCGGCTAAAAATGCCAACACAATCTTAAGCTGCATAAACAGAGGAATACGCTCCAAGACAAGGGAGGTGCTAGTACCATTCTATAATACCCTAGTTAGACCACATCTGGAGTATTGCATTCAATTTTGGTCACCACACTACAAAAGAGACATTAATACTCTAGAAAGAGTGCAGAAGAGAGCAACCAGAATGATAAAGGGAGTAGAAACTAAAACATACGAGGAAAGGTTGCAGGAATTGGGCATGGATAGTCTAACAAAGAGGAAGTCCAGGGGGAACATGATAGCAGTCTACAAATACTTGAGAGGCTGCCACAGGGAGGAGGGGAACACATTATTTTCTACAGCACCAGAGAGCCAGACAAGGAGCAACAGTTGGAAGCTGTCCAAGGAGAGATTCAACCTGGAAATAAGGAGCAACTTTCTGACTATGAGAGCAATAAACCAGTGGAACGGCTTGCCTGCAGAGGTGGCAAACGCTCCAACACTAGTGACCTTCAAGAAAAGACTGGACTGCTATTGTACTAATGTGGTGTAGAGTCTCCTGAACCAGCAGGGGGTTGGACTAGATGACCTGCAAGGTCCCTTCCAACTCTAATAATAAATAAATAAAATAAATACAATTTTTAAAAGGGGCATTTAAATAAGAGATAATCAACTTGCAGATCTAAGCTACAAGTTGCTGCCAATCCTTTCTTCCCTACCCATGATAACATTCTGGCAATTCCTAAAGCATCCCTGATCCTGTAACCACATGTTAATGACACAAATGCCAAAACTAGCCTCCAGCATGGAAACAGAGGAAATGTGTAAAAATTATATTTTGATCCTAAAATAGAGTTGACTACTAAGTATAATCACCATACTCTTTATTTTCCCCCTACACCACCATCACACACACACACACACATACACACACACAAACCACCCCAGTTAAATTTAGCTTCTGATTACCAAAAGGTAGAGTGGACCTGACAGAAATGGAAGTGACAGACTCATCCATCATACGTACAGGTCCCACTTGTAACCATTTGAATCACAAATGAACTATATAGATATTTGAATCACAAATGAACTGTATGTGTTTTACTCAGGATTAAACAAGGCAAAAAGATGTCAAAATATAGGTGTAAATTCATGCTGCAGTTAACTGAAACTGCCAAATCTGCAATTGTTAATATTTACAATTGGTGTGCTTTAATTACAAAAGCAATCAATAAAATAGAATTGTGAGTGGATATGAGTATGAGAACACAGCTGAACAAAACAAACTGTTAATTAACCTATTGATTAGAGAGCAAGAGAAATATGTTCCGTTTGAACAGCCATTCAATTACACAATGATTCGCCCATAAATTCACAATGCATTTAGGTTTATAAGCATATAAACTATCTTATATTTTAGTGACAATATACAAAGAAACAGACATGAGAAACAGATCTTGCACATTTATAGTCAGCTACTAAAATAATTAGAACATATTTTAATAGTGCTTAGTCCAAATCTCAGTGGTTGATTGCTCCTGGTTTGGATCGAGTCTTAGAACCAGTAGTGGTGGCAGGAGGCTCCTCCCATTTATTTGGGATGCTTCTTCACATGCATAGAAGCATCACACGCACATGTGAGCACATGCATAAACTGGTAGAAAAAAATATTTACAACCCATCATTGATTTTAATCTGATTCATTCTGCAACATAGTTCCCTCTAAGCTGAGCAGTGAGCAATCACTCACTTAAAAATCATCATCAACTCAGAGTTTTTCAAACCTGCCCAGAAGCCAAGAGGGAAAGAGTGAGAGGGAAGGAGAGAGAGGGGAAGAGAGAGAAACAGATAGAAAAAAGAGAAGAAGGAAAAGAGAAAGAAAAAGAATGGGAGTAAGGAAGAGAGAAAGAAAATCAAAATCTAGTTTGAAACTAGCTCAACTATTTAAGTGGCATTTTGATATTGATAGAGTTGCCCTATTAGGAGCTCACTGTTATAGACACACAGTACAGTATTTTATTTTGAAATTCTCTGAGGCAAAACAGGGTGGGTTTTTTGTTTGTTTGCTTGTTTGTTTGTTTTTGTTTGTTTGTTTAATATTTCTGTGCCGCCCAGTCCCGAAGGGACTGCCGTTCAGACACTATACTTTTCCGCCTACCCCAAAAAAAAATTAGAGGGAACACTGGTCTGCAAGTGAGGGGAAGTCATGGGAAGTGTTTCATAGGGGATTCTCCCTAATTTTTCCAAAGTCTAAAAAGAGAGGAATGAAGAAATACATTATGTCTTCCAAGATTTTGTTTGATGTAACTTTACACTAAAGATAATGATTATATTCCTAGTTAAATGTTTCTTGCATGGACCACTCCAAAAGGCTAAGGTGATCCCCAAAGTTAAAAAAAGGAAAGGGAAAAAGGGAATACAGTGTCCCCACAATTTTCGTGAGTTTGAACTTCGCAAATAGCCTATACCACGGTTTTTCAAAAAATATTAATTTAAAAATACTTCATGGTTTTTTTTTCTATACCACGGTTTTTCCCTCCCGGTGATGTCATACGTCATCGCCAAACTTTCATCTGCCATTGCTGATTGGCTGAAATCTCGTCCAATCAGCGTTGTTATTGCAAAAACAATTATTGTTAATAAATAATTATAGAAACATAGAAACATAGAAATATAGAAGTCTGACGGCAGAAAAAAACCTCATGGTCCATTTAGTCTGCCCTTATACTATTTTCTGTATTTTATCTTAGGATGGATATATGTTTATCCCAGGCATGTTTAAATTTAGTTACTGTGGATTTATCTACCACGTCTGCTGGAAGTTTGTTCCAAGGATCTACTACTCTTTCAGTAAAATAATATTTTCTCATGTTGCTTTTGATCTTTCCCCCAACTAACTTCAGATTGTGTCCCCTTGTTCTTGTGTTCACTTTTCTATTAAAAACAATTCCCTCCTGGACCTTATTTAACTCTTTAACATATTTAAATGTTTCGATCATGTCCCCCCTTTTCCTTCTGTCCTCCAGACTATAGTGAGTCTTGAGTTCATTAAGACTTACCTGATACGTTTTGAACTCAATCTGTATAGTCTGGAGGACAGAAAGAAAAGGGGGGACATGATCGAAACATTTAAATGTTTATAAATATCAGGATCACTAAGTGTCTTATTCAATGGTGAGTACCAGTAATAATGGTGAGTAAATGGTTGTTAAGGGAATGGGGAATGGTAATTTAGGGGTTTAAAGTAATAAGGATGGCTTGTGATACTGTTCATAGCCAAAAATTGTGTATTTACTTCCTCATCTATACTTCGCGGAAATTCAACTTTCGCGACCGGTCTTGGAATGCATCCCCTGTGAAAATCGAGGGAACACTGTAATTTCTAATGTCCTTGAGACTAATCCATTCCATTATTAGTGATCTCAGGCCAGGAATCACTGTTAATTACTGGTCTGTACTATATTGAGAGGAAGCTGTATTTCCAATCACACCCTAATCCTTACTTGTTTCCAACTCCAAACCAACTATTCCATTTAAAAGAATCCTCCAAAACATGTTCCCATGGCACCTTTTTACAGTAAATTATTTTTTTCCTCCTGTTTCCTAGAAAGACAAAAATGAAGACTATTTATCTGGGTGGGATGTCTGTGAAGATTTGCAGTCATCCAGATGGTTGTTCCAAAGGTATAAGAGGCAACCGGATGTTCCGGTTTTTCTTTGAAAATGTTTTGCTTCTCATCCAGGAAGCTTCTTCAGCTCTGACTAGATAGTGGGGAATGGAAGGATTTATACTCCTTGCAGACAGCTGGTCATTTGCCTTCCTTTAGAGAATCATTGAGACCACTTGGGGGTTTATCCTGTGTCTGTGACATTGACCTCTATTTGGAAAAAATTGATTATTTCATTCCTTTCTCAAACTATTTTCCTTGACCAAAATGTGATTATTATTGTCCTCAAAAGAGTGCCTTTTTTTTCTTTTAAATGCTCATTCTGGTCCTGGTTATTTCTCCTGTGCTGGACCTTCTCATTAAGGCTGTATGGCAGTGGTCCCCAAACTACAGCCCGGGGGCCGGATGTGGCCCGCTGAGGCAATTTATCTGGCCCGCAGCAGCCCACAAGATTTTATCAATAGATATAATAAGCTCCCGAATCTCCTGTCAACTCACGCTGGTCTGCTGCTGAGTGAGTAGGCGGTACAGAGGCAAGGGGAGGATAGGAGGGAGAGAGAGAGGGAGAGAGGGAGAGAGAGAATGAGTGAGAGAAAGAAAGAGAGAGGAACAGAGAGAGGAACAGAGAAAGAAAGAGAGAGAGAAAGAGGGAGAGATAGAGAGGAAGAGAGAAAGGGGGATAGATGGAAAGAGTGAGAGAGAGAGAGAGAGAGAAATGAGAAAATGATGGAGAGAAAACGAGGGAGAGGAAAATGAAACAAATGAGAGAGAAGGAAGAAAAGAGAGAGGGAAGAGAGAAATTGAGAGGAAGGAAGGAGGGAGGGAAGGAAGGAGAAATGGAGGGAGTTTGTTGATTTAACTTTAAATTACTTTATTACTTAATTATTTAATTACTTCTTTATTTTAAATATTGTATTTGTTCCCATTTTGTTTTTTACTTTAAATAAGATTTGTGCAGTGTGCATAGGGATTTGTTCATAGGGTTTTTTTATAGTCCGGCCCTCCAACAGTCTGAGGGACAGTGAACTGGCCCCCTGTGTAAAATGTTTGGGGACCCCTGCTGTATGGTTTTCAGCTATATAGAGCGCCAAAAACTCCTTGCTGAACTGTATACACTATGTTATTCTTATGTTAAAAAGTATTCAACTTAAGAAGAAGAATATCCTTCTTATAATGGTGTCCAGCTTTTAGGATGGACAAGCCTCTGTCTTTATGTTGGTGAGCTTGGAATATAAAGTTATGTTTTCCAAATATCCATTTTAGCTTCTCTGATATAACAGCCATGTAAGGAATAACCAGGTTCTGTTCAGTCTGAGTTTCAGCTCTGTCTGCCATTCTTTTGTTGGATCTTGATGATGACTTAATAAATGACTGGCCTATTAATAGCACAGGCCTTAAGAGCTGTCTTCAGGTGTCTGTTTTCCTTCTTTTGGACATCCCTTGAGCTGAGGATGTTTTCTGCCCATGATGTAGTTTCCTAATGACTTCTAGTTTGTGTTGAAGTGATTGGTGAAAGATCAAATAGCAGATATTGGTTTGAGTATTCTATATAATGTGCCGGTGTCTGGATGCTGTCAGGGTCTGGATGGGCATTAATAGACTCAAACTGAATCCTGACAAGACATAGTGGCTATGGGTTTTGCCTCCCAGGGACAATTCCATCTGTCCATCCATCACCCTGGGTGGAGGGTCCGTAACTTGGGCATCCTCCTCAATCCACAGCTTAGTTTAGAAGACCATCTCTCAGCTGTGGTGAAGGGAGCATTCCCACGGATATACCTTGTGTGCCAGTTGTGGCCCTATTTGTACAGGGAGTCACTTCTCACAGTCACTCCCATCCTCAAGGTTTGATTACTGCAATGCTCTCTACATGGGGCTGCTTTGAAGAGTGTTTGGAGACTGCAAATTGTGCAAAATGCAGCCACACAAGCCATTGTAGGGGTCTCAAGACCTGCCCACATTTCAACATCACTCCATGAGCTGCATTGGTTGCCAATTGGTCTTTGGGCACAATTCAAAGTGCTGGTGATGACCTACAAAGCTCTACATGGCTTAGGACCAGACGACCTAGGGGACCATCTTCTGCCTCATGCATCCCAGTAGTTGGTTAGGTCCCACAGAGTTGGCCTTCTCCAGGTCCCGTTGGCCAGACAATATTGTCTTGCAGAGCCTAGGAGAAGAGCTTTCTCTGTGGCAACCCAGGCCCACTGAAACGAACTCCCTCTTTCGTAAAGCTCTGAAGACCTACCTCTGCCGGCAGGCATGGGAGCCATGAGCGAAAAAATTATTTCCGGCCAATGTTATATATGATTGAATTGGATGAATGTTTATTACTATACATGGGAGTTTTAGAATTTTTTATTAATTTTGTATAATTCTTTTTTAAACAATAATTAGATTTCTTCACATATATTGTCTGCAATTACAATGTTGCACGCCGACCATCCTGAGTCACTTCAAGAAGAGCAGTATAAAAATTAAATAAATAAATAAATAAATAAACAAACAAACAAACAAACAAATAAATAAATAAATAATATCTATTTCTAGGTTGCCAAAGTCCCAATCAGGACCTCATATTCTAAGAACATGCCTCGTGTGTTCTCTGATTAACTTGATATTTGAATCCACTGTAGTTCCTGGACTGTAGCTCTAATCTTTGAACTATTGGCCTTTGGGCCAGTGGGAATACTTAAAACTTTTAATTCTTTGGCATTTTCATCATAAATTTTGAATAAAATATGATTTTAATAGTTTTTCAAATTTATGATATTTAAGCATTTTTATTGTTTTAATTCAAGTTGAGCAATTTGCAGGCAATATTTCTTGCATCTATAAGTCCCATATTAATTCATTTTTTTCAATAATTTCTTAATTTCTGATATAAAAGAACAACTTTTTAAGAAATGCTGACCCGGTCTGATTAAAAAGAAAAAAGAAAAACTCATTTAATTCAATTCAATTTATTAGACTTGTATGCCTTCCCTCTCCGAAGACTCGGGGCGGCTCACAACAATAATAAAAACAATATTCCAGCAAAAAAAAATCTAATATTAAAAAGCACATAAAACCCTATCATATTTAAAAAAACAAACAACATATACATACCCAAACATAAATATAAAAAAGCCTGGGGGAAAGGTGTCTGAACTCCCCCATGCCCGGCGGTATAGATGGGTCTTGAGTAACTTACGAAAGACAAGGAATGTGGGGGCAGTTCTAATCTCCAGGGGGAATTGATTCCAGAGGGCCCAGGCTGCCACAGAGAAGGCTCTTCCCCTGGGGCCCGCCAAAGGACATTGTTTGGTCAACGGGACCCGGAGAAGGCCAACTCTGTGGGACCTTATCGGTCACTGGGTATTAAAATTAGAGACACAATGGCTCAGCAGCTTAAAAGAGATGCTGAATTTGATAGGAAATGCTGAATTTGATAGGAAAGATTGACTCTCTGCATTTCATCAATTCTAGTCCTAGCATTGCATCACGGGGTTGAGGTCCCAGCATGCACCTCAGCTTCTGCCAACCTAGTATTGCATGTAAATACAAGCAGATAAATAGGTATCACTTTCGAATGTTAATGTAATCCCAAAATTTAAGATCAGAAAAAATTGCCATTGTAACAGAATAACATAGGAGAAATTTTGAAATAGTATATACTGGACAATGTATTACAAAACTCAATTAATCAAATAAAGTAGCTGATCATATCTGCAAACAATTTTTTATTATGAAAAGTTATGGTTTATTATTTATTATGTTTTTATATATTTATCCTTCCCAAATATTATCTATCTGCACAGATGTCTCATGTTGGAAAATATGACAATTTTTTCAACATATGCTGAAGAAATACAATAACCCACGTATAAAATGTCAACATATGCTGAAGAAATATGTCTTGGGTACAAACATAGCAGGCTTCTGCCAGTACTTTTTAAACAATGACAAAAGAAAGTGATGTCTCAAATGGTCATTTACAATGATTTTGCATGATTTTCCTTCAGTCAGGAGGAATAGAGACAACCACTTTTCAGTATAAAAAAGCATATTAAGAGAATAAACTTCGGCTATCAGAACAAATTCTCCAGCTCTACTTTATCATTTGTTTTACAATTAGAATTCAATTAATTGTTATGGCTTATTATTTTTGTTTTGGTTCATTGCACGGTCAACAAGATATTTATTCTGAATTGGCATTTTTATCCACTTATTGAGTCCTTCTCAAGGATTTGGGTTGTGCAGATATTATTATTTGATGATGTTAAAGATATTGTTGAAGGATGTAAACTGTTCTGAGTAAAGTTGCCTTTTGCAATTAACGATGGTGATTATGTAAATTGTGTTCAAGTGTTTCTCCAATTGTTTTAGGATTGCATCAATGATGTCTATTAATATCAGTACTACCTTTGCTTTCTTTTTCCATAATCTTTCGATTCCTATTGCAGATCTTTTGCATTTTGTACTTTTTCTTCCAATTCGTTCTCTTCTATTCTGCTGTCTCCAAGTTCTGCCACATCCATTAGCCAGGCATTTTGTTCTTTCTTATTGACCGTTATTTTGCCTAGGTGTTATGTGGTAGATGCTTCTCTGTTTAAATTCTAAAGTCCCAGAGCACTTTAGCTTCTTTATTTTCTATTACTTTCTCTGTTTTAGCTTCTTCATTTTCTATTACTTTGTCTAGTACTATTATTTTATATATACAGTATATTACTTTGTTTATTTTCTATTACTTTGCCCAAACTGGCTGGGGAATTCTGGGAGTTCTCAACATTCTGGGAATGAGAAACACTGATCTAAATGAAGGAATTCAGAACACACCAACCCCATCAAATTAGACTAGTCGGACAGATACTCTTTTTAAAAAAAATAAATGTCTTTATTGATTTTACAGAAAATAAAAATAGAAAAATAGAAAAAATAATTTGTAATAGGTCAACATTAAATTATTTGTAAATCGGTACAGTACATTCGATGCCTATATCCTATGAATCACATAACATTAGGAATATTGAAGAAGTAGAAAAGAGAAAAAGAGAAAGAAAAAAGAGAGATGAAAAAAGAAAGAATAGAGAAAAGGGAAATATAGTAGGGAAAAGATAGAGTAGCAAGAGAGGGTATAGATGGAAAATAGAGATGAACCAGCAATGAGGCTGGTACATCTTATCAATACGACATAAATTTCAAAAATATCGCTGATGTATTGTTCTCCTTCTTATTGTTTTTTTTTAAAAAATTCTGCTAGATTTGTTTGGGAGTAGATGAATGAGATCAATGAGATCTTCCAATGTTACATATTGGGTACATCCTTTGTGATATAGTAAATACAGTATAATTTTAAATTTTATCGTTCATTAATAAGTTACTCCTTTTGAATTATTTGCAAAAGTTATTAATAAGTTAATCCTTTTGAATTATTTGCAAAAAATTTCTTTTCCTTAGCCAATTATACCACTTGTCCCAGACTTGGTAGAAAACTGTATCTTCTCGATTTTGTAATTCCATGGTCATTTTTGACATTTCTGCATGGTCCATAACTTTGATTAACAGATTTAAAATACCAGGTTTCCAATATTGAGCATACAACATTCTTGCTGCGGCTAGAATGTGAGTTATGATATAATAATCGTCCTTACTAATCTTTTGTCTAATTATTCCTAAGAGGAATAGTTCTGGTTTTAAAGGGATAGATAGGGAAATAATTTGGTCTATAGTTTTTTTTAATTTTTAACCAATAGGTTTTGCAATTTCACATGTCCACCAAGCTAATATGTCCCAATTTTTTCATTGCACTTCCAACATTTTGGAGACATATTTGGGTAGATTTTGGCAAGTCTAGCTGGAGGGGACAGATACTCTGGAAGACATGGTCTCGTAAGTAACCAAGCTCTCTACGTCATAGACAACGACCAGCATTTTGTATCACACATTGGGAAGCAAATTGGCAACCTGTGCAATCAAGTGAACACAAGAACAAGGGGACACAATCTGAAGTTAGTTGGGGAAAAGATCAAAAGCAACATGAGAAAATATTATTTTACTGAAAGGGTAGTAGATCCTTGGAACAAACTTCCAGCAGACGTGGTTGGTAAATCCACAGTAACTGAATTGAAATATGCCTGGGATAAACATATATCCATCCTAAAATAAAATACAGGAAATAGTATAAGGGCAGACTAGATGAACCATGAGGTCTTTTTCTGCCGTCAATCTTCTATGTTTCTATGTTTCTATCAAGGCATGCACATTACCACCTTATCATAATTATAGTTATAGTTTATTAGATTTGTATGCCGCCCCTCTCCGCCCCTTACTTGATATTTATGTTTGTTCTCTCTCTCTCTCTCTCCCTCCCTCCCTCCCTCCCTCCGTTTGTGCGTGGATGTGTTTGAAATGTCTCATACTCCTTCTTGTATTAAATGTACGCCCACCACAGAATGATGTATATAATTAGTTTATATAGCTCTCAGATGACTCTTTTTTTATTATTGTTGTTGTTTTCAGGACAGTGGCATATGGCAGCATTTTTCATAGGCTATCAGAAAATGAATCTCCTTTTTGCCCTACCTGAAAAGGATAGCCTATTTCTTATATAAAGCAACTGTTTTTGTTGTTTTGTCCTATTGATCTCTGCCTCTCCTTTTGAAAAGCAAAATATTTTCTCCTCTCAAGTAAGACATATCCATAATGTACAGCATGCGGCACTTTTCTGAAGAAGCTATCTTGTTCTACAGAAAATCCACTTTGGTTTGTTTTTTCCCCCACCATATCTCTAGCTGTTATGGCTGCAGAGAAAATTCAGAAAACGAGAACCGTGATTGATTCAGAAATGACTCTTGGATGATGCATCTATTCATCTCTATGAGATGTTCTCAAATACCCAGTAATTTAGATGTCAGCTAGTTAACAATATACTTCCTCACTTAACAAAGAAGTGGGCTTGTCATAAATTCAGAAACCTGGCAAGAGCGATATGTAGTAATATTGAGATTTGGAAGGTTTCATATCCTCATAATTTTTTTTTGAAAAAACAATTTGAAATATACCGCACAAGGTCACATTTCAGTTCATCTTTATTCTAAGGAACTACAGAAAAATAATAGGAACACAGATTTTAAATATTTGACACACAGAGAAGCCTAATTAAATCTTGTTATAGAATTTAAATTCTCTCTACCCAAAGCAGTAATGATTCCATGCATAGCAATCAGTTACATTTGACTTTGTTTGGAAAAGGGCTCCACAAAGGAATCATCAGGAATATTTGCGGATATTTGAGGGAAAGATTAGGCAGAATACATAGTCTTTCTAGAGCAATAAATTATTATCCGAAATCAATGTTCAAATGAATGCAACTGTTCTGGTTGTTTACTAGACCTTAAAAGTGAATTCTCAACATCTTTAGGGAGTGATAGATGACCACATCCTTTCCCAAAACATAGATCCACACAGTGGTGGGCTATAAGCCGGAACGCTAAATTGCGCTCGCCGATGCGGCTTGTAAGTTCTTACGAGACCAGTGCAATTTTGCTACTGCACATGTGGAGGAAGCAAAATCCTGCATGGAACCACAGGTGCACCTGTGTTTCAGCATGCGCAGAAGCAAAAAAATATCACCAAAACACGGGCGCATCTGCAGTTCCGTGCGCAAGTTTGCTTCCTCCACAGGCGCATCAGCAAAATCATGCTGGTCCCACAAGAACTTATGAGCCGAGGCGACGAGCGCAATTTAGCGTTCCGACTCGTAGCCCACTGCTGGATCCACATCTTGATTCCTTCATCTTTAAAAGTATTCCTTCATCTTTAGGAGTATAAGATGCATCGGAGTATAAGACACAGCTTAGTTTGGGGGGAGGGAAATGGGGTGAATTTGCGTACCAGGTATTCATCTGACTAGAGTCCTTAGTCTGGTCAGCTTCAGCACATTAGTTTGCTAGTTTTAACTGCTTTTTATCCCTTGCTTGGGGAATTAAAAAAAACCCACAACTTCTAAAGCACAACTGATCTTTGGAGAGAGAAGCAGTGAGAAAAACAGGCAAAGCATGGAGATTGCTTCACTCACTAGCATCTCATTAGGGCTTAGAAACAGATTCTAATGTACAGCTGAGAGTTGGAAGGAGCAGACAAAGAATGGAAGATCGCTTTACTGGGGGGGAAGCTTTTAAAGCATTTCTGGGAATAGGAGGGAGCAGGCAAAGCACAGAGATAGCTTCATTCACTAGCGCCTGGTTAGGGCTAAAAGAAAAAGCTTCAAAAAAGCTACATTCTGAGTATAAGGCCTCTTTTAGGGAGAAATTTCAGCCTCTTTTAGGGAGAAAAATGTGTCTGATACTCAGAAAAATATGGTATGTGTTCCTTTTAATGCTTCCTTGAACAAACCAGTCTAGTTTGTCTTTACTTGATGGTATGCTTAATTTATTGCAAATTAGCCCAGATATTCTTGGCTGCTTTACAGAATTAAGAAACCTACCTCATCTAGGTCAGTGATTACCTGGGTAATCTACTACTTCTATTTTTATCAATAATGTTACATTAGTTCTCGCAGACATTTCATTACGAAACTAGTAACATCATCAGATAGCTACAAGGAGTAGGGTTTGCTCTTATTTATACACCAGTGGCTTGCCTTGTCAGAGTTGGGAGTTGTCAATCTTGGTGGTTCCTTCATTGGGCTATTGTTTACTGTTAGTTTGTCTGGTTTCTGAGATGTTTTCAAAGCAGGGCAGTGTTATCCTTTCTGCACCTTCTTAAATTGAGCGATCAGGCACTTTTGGATGAAGTTGAATGGATATCCATTTTGTTGGACTGATGTGGTACAGATGATCTCTTTTCTTTTTCTGGTGTTTTCTGGTGTTTTCTGGTGTTTTCTGGTGTTTCTGGTGGATACTGAAGTGGTTTTGTACTTGTCTACATAGAGCAATGTGGCAGACTAGGCTGAAGGTACTCTTCTCCCACTCAAAAGGTTTGTTTGTTTGTTTGTTGCATTTGTTGCGTTTTTTGCGTTTTTTGCGTTTTTTGCGTTTTTTGCGTTTTTTGCGTTTTTTGCGTTTTTTGCGTTTGTTGCGTTTGTTGCGTTTGTTGCGTTTGTTGCGTTTGTTGCGTTTGTTGCGTTTGTTGCGTTTGTTGCATTTGTTGCATTTGTTGCATTTGTTGCATTTGTTGCATTTGTTGCATTTGTTGCATTTGTTGCATTTGTTGCATTTGTTGCATTTGTTGCATTTGTTGCATTTGTTGCATTTGTTGCATTTGTTGCATTTGTTGCATTTGTTGCATTTGTTGCATTTGTTGCATTTGTTGCATTTGTTGCATTTGTTGCATTTGTTGCATTTGTTGCATTTGTTGCATTTGTTGCATTTGTTGCATTTGTTGCATTTGTTTGTTGCATTTGTTTGTTGCATTTGTTTGTTGCATTTGTTTGTTGCATTTGTTTGTTGCATTTGTTTGTTGCATTTGTTTGTTGCATTTGTTTATTGCATTTATATGCCGCTCACTCTGAGTGGCTAACAATGGGTTATAAACAGTAAAGGGCAGCCATTCGCTGCCCTACTGGAACGGTGGGGGAGCATGTGCGCACATGCATGTGCGTGCACATGCCTCCACCTGTGCACACGCACACTCCCACTCTTCAGTTTTCTGCGCATGCGCAAAATCACAGCCCGAAGGAGTTCCCGCCCAGGAGCATTTCCACATTTCCCTGAAAAGAATACCTTTTTGGGGGGGCCTTATCATGGGTGGAGTGCAGGAGGTGGGGCGGGCACTAGATGCCCGTCTTACTGGAATCTGGAACCTCTGTGACATTCCTCGGCCGGTTTGTTTAGTTACAGCTTCAGCACCAGCTGTCACCATAGAATAGAGTGGGAAGCTCACTAGCAGAGCGGCTATTGGAAGGTTTGGAAGCCGCAGGGCTGGAGTTTAGGGTGGTTGGGGAGAGAAAGAGAAAGAAAGGAAGACAGACAGACTTTTGGCTGTATGCAAAGAAACCAGCAGAAGTCTTTCTTTCTTTCTTTCTTTCTTTCTTTCTTTCTTTCTTTCTTTCTTTCTCTCCCTCACCCCCAACTCTGGCTCTGTGGCTTCCAAACCCCCAGCCAGGGCAGCAACTGACCTATGATTGCGCTTTATGCTCTATAGTGATGGTCAATGGAGGCCTCCCCTTCTCTCCTTCCCCCCCACACGTGAGCACTGACTGAATGATGTGTCCGTCAGCACGCCGGGCAAACCCCTCCGCCTTGGGAGTCCAAGGCAGATAGGTTTGCCGGGAAATCCTCCAGGAAGGTGGGCCCAGAGAATGTGTACTTTCTGGGCCCACTAGTGGGGGGTGCTATTCTGGACCCACTAGTGGGGGGTGCTGTTGCTGCTGGCTGGGGCAGCGAGATTCAGCTTCTGCACATACGCAAATCTCGCATGCACATGCATGCACGGCCGGCGATGCATGGAGCTGCGCAGGCAACTTCATTTTCACTGGTGGAACGGCGTTCCATGCCGTGGTACCTGCTGCCAAACTCTGGTTATAAATACATGTAAAAGCAATAAAAAACATTACTGAAATCACATATATCATAAAAAACCACACACCCTAACATTTAATCTGTCCCAGGCCTGCCAGTAAAGCTAGGTTTTAACAGCTTTCCAGAAAACTGGTAAGGAGGAAATGATGCGAATCTCTAGGGGCAGTTGATTCCATAGGGTTGGAGCCACCACAGAGAAGGCTCTTCCCCGAGGTCCCGCCAACCGAGATTGTTTGGCCGATGAGACCTGGAGAAGGCCAACTCTGTCAGCCCTCACTGGCTGCAGTGAGGTATGAGGGAGGAGGAGGTCTCATTATTTAAAGCCATTTAGGGCTTTAAAGATCATTACCAACACCTTGAATTGCCCTCGGAGACCAACTGGCAACCAATGCAGCTCACCTAGGTACACCCATAATTGCACACGCTGCTGCATTTTGCACCAGCTGAAGTCTCCGAACACTCTTCAACCCGAGAATAAGAATTCAACCTGAGCAACAACAGATGTTTCACTCTGAGGGCACAAAGAGAAAATATATGTAGTGTATTCCCCATAGACATCAGGAAAAGCATCTGGACAGTAAACCCTTAATTCTGTTGTAACCCTTGTAAACTCTTAACTCTATTGCGACTCTTAATTTGTGATTCTATCACAAATTAAGGGTTACAAGATTATGTTCTGCCGGGCTCTCTGATAGGAGCCTCCCGACAATTCAAGGGTACAAATTTCAGACACACACATGTTTGAAAATTCAAAACAATGTTCTTTATCACAAAAGTCAAAATAAACTAAGCCCTCTTTTTGTATTGCAAAGAGCACTCTTCCCAAAACAACCAGGTAGTCTGTACAATTTCCCTTAAGCAGTCATTAAGCAGATACACCCCTTCTTCTTCCAACAAAGTGTGACACACACACACACACACACACACACACACACACGTTGCTCTGCTTTGGTTTCCAAGGCGTGAAAAAGCAACAAAGTCCAGAAAACACAGGATTCCTGACAAACTACAATCAGATATTCTTCCACAATGGCCACATGCTGCTATTTATAACAGCAGCCCTAATTATTGGAGCCCCACCCAAACACAGGTGGCCTCCCTTATTTCCTGTAATATGTTCTTACTTGGTCTCTTCTATACATAATTCTGCGCTTACATGGGTCCAAAATGTCATCATCTGAAGCAATAGAAGATAAGGAAGATTGACTGCCTTGGCTGTGTGCCAAGCCCTCCTCTGCCGAGTCACTCCCACCTTCTTCTTCATCCGAGGAAACTAAACTCTGAACTGATTCTGTCGGCAATAACACAGGCCTGTGACATGTTGAAGTTTCCCCTGCATCCATCTCCCCATTCCCTGGGGCAGGAGCTGGGCCAGAGCCAACCACAACAGATTATAGAAAAGGAAGTTTATACTCATCTAAATAGTGTTTTTAAAGCTTCTCTTGTGGGAGATAGGTACAGCACTTGATTTATGTGGGTGATTTTATGATAGATGTTTTCAAAATCCATTAACAGATTATTATAACCACATTAAAAAGTTAAACGTAGTAAACCAGTCCTTTCCTAGATTATTAAAATCCAAACCTTTTTGCTGCCAGTGTTCCAGTGTTCCCTTTCATGAGACAAACTCCGCTTTCACTAAAATGTTTTCTAAGGTGGTACTAAACATTTTTGATGGTTATGAAAAAAAATTGAGTTATTGCTGACTACTTTAATGAGGGTAAAATAAGTAAAATAGGGTAGTTCCCAGATTATGCAAATTCATTATGGTTTTCATTTAGATTTGTGGCATTCTACTGCTTAAAATAATTATGCTCATTTTCAGTACAGAGCAAATCCATGTTCTGTTTTCTTCTAGTGGCTTATAAGGGATGCAACCTTCAATGTGCAGATTGTCACTCTGCCTGGAATCATTCCTCCAGGAGCTTTGTACTGCAACATTTTTGGACAGCACCAAAAATTGACTGTAGCTGGAAAAGCATAAAACTTGGCTTCAGTTCTATAAGCTATTTGCTATAGATTCTTCCTGATCTGCCGTCACAATTTTCTGACAGCCTCTCTTCTCCGGTAGAACAGCCATTTCTGTCCTGTCTTTAATGGTAATAGACTGACTACTGTACTTTATTGACATCAACAGCAGATGTCTTTGTTTGGCTTGAGTCTCCTTCACCACCTGTCAGCGTATCCTCAGTAATACCATCAAGTTCTGAAAGCCTCATGCATAAAATCCTCCAATATACTGACAGTTTTTCAAGCCAGAAGCTTGAAGTCAGAAGAGTTTAATCCTTTCCTCTGATAGTTCTCCCCCATTAAAATCCTTTCAGCATCTTGTCATTTCAAAATCTTCCTAGTTTATGTGTGTGTTTTTCCCCCACCAGGTGCACAGGCCAAAGAGATGGGAAGCTAGTTCATTGTTGTAGGCAACAATGTCTCAGAAAACGGGGAGATTAAAATGTCACTTCCTGCTTTCCCCCTTCTTTTATCCTGCCCTAACTGAACAGTACACCTTGGCTGGCATTAAGTAACTTTAAATTAGAGTAGTTATATCTGAGCTGGTCATCTACATGATAGCAGCAGAGATGTACAGAATATTCAGTTTTTAACAAAGTCTCATTAATTGGGTTTATTCTTAAAAAAATGAAACTAGGTTATAGAGTATTGGAAATTAGAAATTTTTTGAACTATAAGCCCATTTTATCAGCAAGTCCTTCCTGATGTCCTTGATTTTTCTTCTAGTGCTCATGATTTAACAGGGATTTAAATGGCTACGGATTTATGAGATTCAATAGAATGTCAGTCTTCTCTTGTTCTGCAATGTTTTGCAAGGCTTCCTGCCTGTTCTCAGGTCCAAAAAATGTCATTATATCATTTAATCCCCTGTTTTACACAGAGGCCAAACACATACTTCAAGCATACTGCCACTCAACAGGTGAGTTCCAGTTAGTTTTCATAGCTCATAACTGTTCATGGCTCTAAACTCCATGAATTTGCTTAATTCTCCTTTGAAACTATCAGATCCTATAACCATTGCTGAGACTTGAGGCAATGCACTGCAGAAGTGAATTGGAAGTTTCCTAAAGGCTTTTCTTTGTTTCTGTCCTATATCAATTCAGTTGAATGACTCCTGGGCAGAAAAGAGATGGGAAAAATGTGTATTCAATTCCTATATTCATATGAAGAGCCTTTGCCCTCCAACAGTTGCTGGGTTTTGGCTAGAATGATCAGTGATTCAAAATCAAATACATGAGCAATTAGATATAATTACAGTAGACAGGAACTAGGGGACAGGGAAGCAAGCTTAGAAATAAGTCTAAAGCTGGAGGATTGCAGAATAGCAAAGAGAGTTATAAATTTAATTCTAGATGTTCATATGATTACAGCATAACTGACTTTCAGGATGTATCTAAGTGTTGCCCAATTGTAAAATTCTATTTAACTATCGATTTTTTTATGGTCCCATAATTGCAAACCTTTAAATTGGTATGTAGGGTTAATTGATTTTTAACTAATGTTTCATTATAAAGATATTTTGCTGTAATAAATTGATTTAGTGCTGAATTATTATTCCTTTCATTGCAGTTCTGCTTTGCTGAAAGATTGCTAGTTATTGCTATTCTTTGCTGATATATTATTCTTATTTATAATGAAATAGAATCACAGTGCTAGAAGGAATCAGGTAGATCATCAAATCCAACCTAATCTAAATTAAGACACCTCTGATAAACATCTCTCCAGAATTTACTTCAAGGTAGCCAATAAAGAGAAACCATCATCTTTCTGGATAATTAGTCCCACTGACAAAACAATTACCTTAGCCATTTTTAGCGCTCATATTATTAGGAAGTTTTTCCTACCATTCAGCCTGCAATTCAATTCATGACTATATCAATATGCCATGAATTTTATGACGTTTTTATTTTTTATGGTAATTTAAGTTGACAAAACTCATCATGTGAAAAGTTGGTCTTACAAAATCATTGTGGAAACATTTAAAATAAACAAATAGATAATTAACTGGGAGGTTATTGAAGAGTTCAACAGCTCTTCCATAGATAATGCCAGTGATGGAGTTTAAAGCAGGTCTGTGGGCTTTGCTACCTGGTCATTCTGAAAAGGCAGCCTGAGAGCAAAATTGACAAGGTGGATAATATATTAACTAGACAAAAGGAAATACATAGTATAAAATGTACCTGCCGTGCCTGCAAGGTTACTCATCCTGCATCTTGTGACATGGGGAAGCTGTTGAGGTGAATGTTAAAGCATTTTATCATTTTGACTTAATGGTTGCTTCATTTTTCCTTTAATACTCTAGAGAAAGAACTAGCTTAAACCAAATGAGCAGCATTGACATCATTCTATTTAAAATGGAGACATAAATCCTTGAGAGCTATCATGTAGCTAAAATGCCATTAACCCGAGTACTTCGGTAGTGTGTAACTAAAGTTGCACTGGCATCCTCTTATTTCTAAGAGGAGAAACCTTTTATATTCTTCCTCCTGTTGCTCTAAATCAAGAAGAGAAAAGAAGTTCATCAAAAATTATTCTTTGAGTCTTTTGTCAACATGGAAATGCTGCTGTTGGGACAAGATTAAGATGAGGATCCAGCTGCTATTCCTAACATTCACTTGGTGTTTTTCAGGCTCCTATAAATGGAGGCTGTTACATTAGTTCCCTCCCACCCCCACAAGGCCATGTCTGTGTCCAGTTCTCTGAAAAGAAGTTAATTTTGTAACAATGGGATCCAATTTGGCAGCTGTCAAGCAGTGAATATGACAGGCCAACCACACAGTGTTTGATTTCCTGAGCTATAACATTAGTATCTGACCTCTTGTCCGGCCTCTGCTCAGCTTTTGTAATAATACCTGACTTACAAAACACCCTGCAGGTCAAGCCCTTTGGAAGTATTTGAGAAACCCTACTAGGACTTAAATCCATTAACAAATGGGTTTCCTAGCTTCGTGCAGACCTACAGAATAATAAACCCGAATAAGTTTGCTTTTAAGCAAAAGCACTATAGGCTTGCTGTGAATGAATGTTTCCCATAATTGTTTATGTAGGGGTGCAGAGTATAGAATCACTGAGCTGTTCTAAATACAACTACTCCTGTGAAGAAGCATGTGGCTTCTGAAACTGAGAGTGTTAGGAGATCTAAAAGCCTTTCTTACAGCCTCGTTTTCTTAAATAGCATCTCTTGTGTTTTGCAGGGGGAGGGCAGGGTGTAGATTTGTCAATTCAATTCTTAGAATTTACTAGCTAGCGTGGTCATTGCAGAGAATCTTCTGAGCTGAGTCCTTTGATTTGGAAACTTCTCAAGTTTGAAAAGACTGACTGAATGTTGAATTAGCTGTGAACAGTCCAAATTCAAATATGAAGATTCCGTTCTCTTATCTGTTACCACAATTAGCATCCCTCAGCCTCATATTTTTCAAAAATATAGTGCTGTGCCTTTTTGTGTAGGTCTGGAATAGGGGATATCTGTATTTATGTGGCATTAGTTAAGCCATGCATGCTAGCATCATGTATCTATCTTGGATAGTCAGTTGGAGCTGAATCTTGCCTTTCTAACAAATTTAGTTCCATGCAATGCTTTTAAGATTATGCAGCCTGGAAAAGAAATACCTTTCCTTAGAATGAAAAGAGCTTAAAATAAGGAACTGTTAGCAAGGGCTATTTTTGATCTGATTCACTAACAAAGATGCCATGGGACTTGCTTTACAAAGAGTAATTCCCTGTCTGATGAGGTGCCTAATCCAGTTCTTGAAGGTTAAAAGTTTAAAAGTAAGAATTTATTTAAAAAGAGAAGGGGGATTTTGATGCTGCCTGTTCTTAGCTACTGTAGAGTCTGAACAGTAGATTGAGGAGGAGTTTATATTACAATCAGTGATTTATATCACCTGATCACAATGAGACATTTGCACTGCTATTTAAATTGTAATTATTATTTACAATGCAATCCATATAAAATAGCATACAGAATATATATGTCACATGTTTTTTTGCTGAATTTGAAAATTAAGGGAGACTAGGATAGATCTATTTCGGCCTTATTTTGGCCTCATCAGCTAGCCATACCCACTGGGACTTGAACCTGCAACCTTTGCCTTGTAAGGCAGAGAATTATCCTCTAGGCTACAGTATCCAATCCCTTCAGCTCTGCACTATATATATATATGTGTGTGTGTGTATGTGTATGTGTATGTGTATGTGTATATATATATATATATATATATATATATATATATATATATATATACACACACACACACACACACTACCTTTTATCCACAACAAAATAATTTAACAAATAAATGATTTCTTATATTAATAGCAATGAAAGTTATACAGTACTTATATGCAACTTTATAGTGCTTTACAACCCTCCCTAAGTAGTTTACAGAATCAGCATATTGCCCCCAACAATCTGGGTCCTTATTTTACCAACCTTGGAAGGATGTCAGACTGAATCAACCTTGAACTAATCAGGATTGAACTGCTGACAGTAGGCAAAGTTAGCCTGCTATACTGCATTCTAACCAGCCATGATATCTATACGACCTTGATTAAATGTTCCCCAATGAATGTCTCACTGTTATGCTGCACACATAGTGAAGCCATTTAAAAAGAATAGAAATAAAGTTTAAATATATATAATAAGAGGAAAATGGCAGAGCATTGTGTTTTACAAATCCATATCACATGGTTAAGTAAATAAGAGTATAGTACAGTTATAAATAAATAGAATTGGAAATAAAGTTTGAACAGAACAAGAATAATTCTTGGAAATAAAAAACTAAATCTTATAATTTTAATATAAACAATATTGGATTGTATTTTAATAATATAATTCTTTTCAAAAATAATTGTTTGGGGTTTTTTGCCGATTTCTCTCATCCATTCCCAAAAAGGGCCCTGCAACATACTCTCAGCAAATGTCTAATCTGTAATCCTGCCTCTATCTATACTATTCATTTTTAACCAAGTTAATACAAGAATCAGATTCATTCTGAACATATGTTCCACGTATAAAGACTTGGAGAGTTATAAATTATGTCATACAATCTAAATAGAGCATTATAGTACTGACAGATTGTAGTAACAGGTTGACATTATATTCAAGGACAAAAAGAAATTCCTCAGTTTAAGCTACCCTATCTAGGTTGCAAAAACCCCAAATATCACTAGAAGACAACAGAAAGTTAGATTTTCTATGCCTCATTGCTATCATATATTCTCAATTTTTATAGCTCATTTATGGAAGTTTTATCCATAGCTGGCTGGATGAAAAATATACCCAGGCTCATAAATGTTTGTGTAAGGAAGGAGCAAATGTCAAAAAACTGCCTCAGAGACTTCAGAACAAGTCCTCCCCAAGAGTCTATGGATGTTTGGATTTCAAATTATTTTCACCTTCAGCATATTTTCCTCTTCAAAGGCAATCAGCTCTCTTTTCTTTTCTCTTGTGTAATTTTAGATGAATTTCAAGTTAAGACAATAAGTGTAGTTATCAGGGATAATTTTATTGCTTATGCAAATCTATCTGTAATTTCAGTAACTAGTACTGAAAATGTACATCTGGTCCTAATGTTACTTCCAAGTAGTGCAGAATTTATAAAATCGACAGCTTTTTTTCTTAATGTTTTTATTTTGTTGCACCTCCTCCAAATTCACTTCATAAGGTTTAAATCTAGTACACACACACACACACACACACATATATATACAGTGATCCCTCGATTTTCGCGGGTTCAAACTTCGCGAAACGCTATACCACGGTTTTTCAAAAAATATTAATTAAAAAATACTCCGTGGTTTTTTTTCTATACCACGGTTTTTCCCACCCGATGACGTCATACATCATCACCAAGAGTCACTTCTCTCTCTCTTTCTCTTTCTTTCCTGTCATTCTCTGCTTCAATCATTTTCTCATTTCTCTTTTTTCTCCCTTTTTCTATCATTTTTCTCTCTCTCTCTACCTTCCACTCTCCCCCCTCTTGCTCTCTCTCTCTTTCTCCCTCTCCCTCTCTGTGAGAACGCCTGCCCCCACCTCTCCTGCAGCCCCCTCGCTGATAGCTGGGACGAAAGTGCTCTCAGCTAAGGGACTGTGAGAGGGGCGAGGCAGGCATTCTTAAAGCGCTCAGAGCGGCTACCGGCCGAATGAGGAGGATGAGAAGCCGTAGCCGCCAGCGCTGCTGCAGGAGGACCCGAGTCCAAAGAAAGCCGGTGAGAGGGGTGGATTGGGCGGGCGGGCAGTAGCAGTGAGGGGGCCGGAGGCGCTGGGGGGGCGGGGGCAGCCGACATTCAAAGCAATCTTTGCCGGCCTCCGCACTTTCGTCGCTCCCTGCCCTAATTTCAAGCCCGGCTCCTTGCGCTGCCTTGAAAAAGGGTGCGTGGGGGTAGTTTTTGGCTGTCCGTAGCCAAAAATTGTGTTTTTACTTCCGCACCGCTACTTCGCGGAAAATCAACTTTCGCGGGAGGTCTTGGAACGTAACCCCCGCGAAAATCGAGGGAACAATGTATGTATATATATATATATATATATGTAGATTGTTCTGAGTTCGGGTTTTGCCCTGTGTAATGTTTTGCATGTCTATGCGACGTTTCGGTGAAATCACATTCACCATCTTCAGGCTGGAGTTCCAATCTTTGGAACAAAGATTGGAACTCCAGCCTGAAGATGGTGAATGTGATTTCACCGAAACGTCGCATAGACATGCAAAACATTACACAGGGCAAAACCCGAACTCAGAACAATCTACATACATATACCCGTGAAAATTTACGAAAACATATATATATATATATATATATATATATATATATATATATATATATATACATACATACATACATACATACATACATACATACATAAGGCTGAAATAGATCTATCCTAGTCTCCCTTAATTTTCAAATTCAGCAAAAAAACATGTGACACATATAGATAGATTTGTTTGTTTGTTTGTTTGTTTGTTTGTTTATTAGATTTGTATGCCGCCCCTCTCCGTAGACTCGGGGCGGCTCACAACAATAACAAGAATAATGTATAAACAAATCTAATAATTTAAAAAATGCTTAAAAACCCATTATTAAAAGCAAACACACACACAAACATTCCATGTATAAACTGTATAGGCCCAGGGGAGATGTGTCAGTTCCCCCATGCCTGACAGCAGAGATGGATCTTAAGAACTTTACGAAAGGCAAGGAGAGTGGGGGCAGTTCTAATCTCCGGGGGGAGCTGGTTCCAGAGGGTCGGGGCCTATCAACAAAATTAACTGCCTTGGAAATGGCCCTGGGTTGGGCCAAGAGGCAAATAAGGAGCTGTGATATTCCTTCAAAACACCAGGGTGATTCGACATAAAAATATGTAACCCTTCCCTGGTGCAGAGCTGAAGGGATTGGATACTGTAGCCTAGAGGATAATTCTCTGCCTTACAAGGCAAAGGCTGCAGATTCAAGTCCAAGTGGGTATGGCTAGCTGATGAGGCCAAAATAAGGCTGAAATAGATCTATCCTAGTCTCCCTTAATTTTCAAATTCAGCAAAAAAACATGTGACATATATATATATACAGTACAAAGTATACCATTGATAAATCTGTTGGAGTAACAAAAGAAAAGGGATAGGATTACATTTTCTTCTTCACTGGTCTTTTTCACTTAGTTTTTGTAGTTCTTCCACTCCACCGTTCTTTGAATTCCTTTTCCATTGGAGACTTAACATTGAACTAATGGTAGACTACCATAAAGACTTATCCCATTGGATTGTCTCTTTGCCTAGCTCTCTGTTGATAATCCAAAGCATCCCACTCTAAATGTATAACCCAATTCCACAGAAACATAAAAAGAAATCAGAGCATAGCAAAAATAAAGACGTTGAGCTATTAAAAGTTATAACAAACAAACAAAAAGAAGAACAAAAATAAAAATAAAATAAAATGGAAAAATCTTTCCTTGGCCCCTTCACTAATACCTAAGAGGATTTGGGCAAATTTAACTCATTAGGAAATAAAGTTTTGGGTGCTCTCAAAGTTGGTTGTTTGCTTGCTGACATTTCATTATCTACCTAAGTAATACCCTCAGTGCGAGTGAGTAAGGGTTTTTTCCTTTGTGTGTATGTGTGTGTGTATATACCGTGTTTCCCCGAAAGTAAGACAGTGTCTTACTTTCTTTTTACCCCCAAAAGCCCCACTATATCTTACTTTCGGGGTATGTCTTAAATTGGAAAAAAAATTGAAAGGGTTGCGTTCCCAAAGGCATCTCCCCAGAGTCCAGAAGGACAGCCGCGGGACAGGAGCCTTGTGAGCCCTTTTCCAAGTTCAACCTCAGGGCTCCAAGCGGCGTGCACGCATGGAGCCACAGACGCGTGTCGGGGAAGCATGTGTCTGGAGGGGAGGAGCCGCTCTGCGCAGTTGGGCAGCCCCACCTGCCTGCCGGAAAGGAGGGGGGCGAAGGAGGGCTCAGCTCCGGCCGCTCACCTCGGAGCCGGTCAGCCTCGCTGGCCGCTTGCAGCCGAGCCTCAGCAGGACTCGGTTGCTGGGACGAGCGGCTTCGCTGCAAGCCACCGCCCGCTCGGCTCGCTTCGGACCAGCGCCGTCCTTCGCTTTGCCAAGCCGGGGAAGAGGCGGTGGTGCCGCGGTGAGGTGAAGGCGAGGGGCGCGAGGGGAGCTTGGAAGCAACATCATCGGGCTCCCCCCCCTGGCAATACCCCCGTGTTTCCCCGAAAGTAAGACATATGTCTTACTTTCGGGGTACGGCTTATATTAGCCAACCCCCCTGAAACCCCCGATACGTCTTACAATCGGGGGTGTCTTACTATCGGGGAAACAGGGTATACATATATATATATATATTTGTTTTCGTAGATTTTCACGGGTACAGGTATGACGGTCTTGGTATATTCAGGTTTCTTCCCGTGTAGGATTTGGAAATTTCTGGCGACGTTTCGATGAGGTCCCACTCATCATCTTCAGGCTGGTGTTTCTGTCCTTGTTCTAAGGCGAACACTGCGAGACCTAAGCTGCCTTCCTTCTATAAATACTGGTGGCTGGGTGTGGTTTGATGGCTCAGCAATTGCCTGCTGTGTAGAAACTTCCTAGTGAGTCAGTGGGGTAATATCTGGGGTCGTTGATGTAGCTGAAGTATGCTGATTAGTTAATGGTTGTTGATTAGGCGTGATATCCTGGGTAGTTGGAGCTTGCAGGCTGCTTGATTGTTTTGCAATATGTGTTCTGAGTCTAGTTTCTGTTTTTATGGCTGGGTTACATTTGAGGGCTGGTTTCCAGATGTCTGGTAGGCGGGAGGTATCATCCCGCTTGTTCATATTTTGGGGATGTTTTTCTATCTCGATGGCTTCCATTATTATTCTTTTGCTGTAGTGTTCTGTTTTGGAAATTAATTTAGTACTAAATTAATCAAGCACCAAACTTTCACCCCTTTTCCTCCGAGTTAAGAATGCTCTCAATGCAGCTCCCTGGGCTCCGTTTGGAAGCGAGGATCCCTGCCACTTGGAACCATCCGAAAATGCAATGTGCAGAGCATGTGGGCGGGGCTACATTCAAAGTATAAGACGCACCCATATTTCCACCCTCTTTTTTTGGTGGTGGGGGGAAGGTGTATCTTATACACCAAAAAATACAGCATATTGTCTTCTATTGAAAGGAGCCTCATAATCTAAGTTCCATTGTTAAGACAGTCTTGTTCTTAACACTTCTTAGAGTTGCTGTGTTTGTGTTCCCTGTTCACGCTATTTAAATTATATAAAGGGTGCAAAATAGTAGACTATCGCTATTATTGGTTTGACTGACAGTGTAACTCAGAATGGTCACATAATATGTGGGATGCAAAAAAACAGATGGCCACAATTTGACACCAAAAAAAAAAGATGATGATGATGAGGGGCAAAACTAGTTAATGGTCCTTTTTTTTTTTTGCAGTCCAGTTTCAGTATTCTTAATATCTACCTTAAACATAATTGAGAGTTTGGGATATAATGCAAAGAAACATGATCCATGGCTTCATTCATGTAGCACAAAATCCAGTTGCTGACTCAATCTATTTTCTGAATTCCTACTATATATTGAACCGTGAACTAACTTGGGGTCATACACACACCAGTTTTATTTCCATCCCATCTATATTTATAGAATTATATTTATTGAATTATTGAATTACATTTCACTGCCCTTTCTAATTGCGAAAACACTCTGCTCCAGTCAGTAGTACGCTAGTAGTAATGGAAGAGTGATGGATGAATGTTTCTTTTACACTGCACCTCACAATTGTGGAAAAGAAAAAAATGTGGATCATTGATGTTGCCATACCAGGTGACAGTTGAATTGATGAAAAACAACAAGAAAAACTTAGCCGATTTCATGATCTTAAAATCGAACTACAACGATTATGGCATAAACCAGTACAGGTGGTCCCAGTAGTAATTGGCACATTGGGTGCTGTGCCAAAAGACCTCGGACAGCATTTGAAAACAATAAATATTGATGAAATCCCATTTTTTTAATTGCAAAAGGCCACCATACTTGGATCTACACGCATCATACGAAAATACATCACACAATTCTAGACACTTGGGAAGTGTTCGACTTGTGATATTATGATACAAAATCCAGCATCTAAATCTCATTTGCTATTTATTACTGTTTTTTTGTGAATGATGATAATGATGATGATGATGATAATAATAGTAATAATAATAATAATAATAATAATAATAATAATAATAATAATAAGAAGAAGAAGAAGAAGAAGAAGAAGAAGAAGAAGAAGAAGAAGAAGAAGAAGCTAGTGTGCAAACTCTGATTACATTGAAATCACAATCTATCCTTATTTCTTCTTATTTCTTCCTATTTTGTGAAAACCTTTTGGAGGAAAAACCATGCGACAATCAATGGTGAATGCCTAAATCTTAATATGAGTGCCTGTCATCTTCAAATAAAGCAGACTTATTCTTTCATGTCCAATCCTTGTTGTTTTGTTGTACTTTGGACAGATAGAAATGTTTGTTAATTGTAATTATTTAATCACCAAAAAAAAATCTTAAATCCGTAATATTAAAATATAAGTCATAAGCATGCAAAAATAAAACTTCACCTAGATGAACTGGCTTCCAGAGAACCTCATTCTTTTTTAATGCAGTAAATAAATTTCCAAGAGAATACAGCAAATTACTACCAGTTGTCCAAAATCTCAAGGAACATGGACTCTGAAATGGAAAGTGTCAGCTTAGTGACTTTGCCCTGCAGTCTTTTATTTGAAGAATTTACCTAAGACTCAGTACTGAGAGATCAAGTAATAGAGGTTTGTTCTTTGCAAATAAAATGTTTCACTGCTCAGCAATTTGTCTGCAACTGGAATTTTAAAAGGTGTCTCCTAAGACATCCTCATTACCTGTTTTATACAATAGAGCCTAGCACTGCAATATCTGTGCAAAGGAGACATGGCTCTACCTTTGATAGCAGTACATTTCTCCTGAAATATGGGATTTGTGAGGCTAAACTAATGTAGTGTTATTTATTACAGAACATTATTTTCTATCACCAAGGGCAATTTCCTAACCACAACAATTAACCTGCTGGATATTCGCTATCACACTTTGGAAACATTTCCTCTAAAATATTTGCATTTTCATATCAGGCACCAGCATATGAGAACCAAACATTTTCTTCACCTTATTATTCCCTACATAGTGATGTCCACAATTGAAGGCTTGGTAGAAGGCATTAACACATCCACCAAGAACAGTTTTGGACAGAAAACATGAGTTTCCTCAACACTGTCAGACTTTCTACTAAATCTGGACTTCTATTCTACTTTTTTTTCTCATCATTCCTATCACCCATTTCCTCCCATGTTCACTGTATGACTGTAACTTGTTCCTTATATCCTAAGATTTTTATTAATATTGCTTCTTCATTGCTTATTTGACCCCTATGACAATCATTAAGTGTCGTACCACATGATTCTTGACAAATGTACATTTTATTTTATGTACGCTGAGAGCATATGCACCAAGACAAATTCCTTGTGTGTCCAATCACACTTGGCCAATAAAAATCTATCTATCTATCTATCTATCTATCTATCTATCTATCTATCTATCTATCATCTATCTATTCTTTTAAAAAATCAAGTTCTATCCTCTCTCATTCCAGAATGCATGATAAAATAGAATGAACTCAGGTTGCTGGATGGCAGATTCTCACTGAATGGCAGAGAAAATAAATCTAATATGAAGACTAGTTTAATGGTGGAATCAATTATTCTGAGAAATTGTGAACTTTTATGTTGCTAGTTGTATTCAAGTAGAAGCTAAATTGCCTTCTGTTAGAAACAGAAGCCGGACAGAATTGCTTTGAATCTCAAGATGGGTGGCAAGTTAATAAATAAAAAATAAAAAATTTTTAATTTTGATTCTGGGTTGATCCGAGACTTGAATGCCATGGTCTAAATGACCCCTTTAGGCTCTTTAATGCTATGGAATAATCATGATATAAACCAGAACTGGGCATTATATAATTTGTTAGAAACAATAGCTAATAGGGTACTTATAATTCAGCATCTGGAATGTTATATATTGGCAGGCTCAACATGCATCAGATTTTCTCTGAATTCTGGCCATAAGCAATGGTCATCTTAGTTGGGAAGGCTGAGTTCTGTAATGATTAAATACTTTGTCTTTATATTGAACATCACTCATGCAGAAAGGTATCAGCAAAGCCTATTTAATCATGCAAATGAAAAGAAACTATGGCTAATATGAAAATCTATGTAGCTTTTATAGCATGATTCTCCTAAGGTCTGTTGTATGGTTTTGCAAAGTTTCCATTTGAAGACAATTTGACAGGCTCACCTTTTCAAACTGAATCTTCAGTCTGATTTGGTGAATCCACTTGATGTGTCAGATTGAATCTAGTTCTTGCAAACCAATTTGCTGATTTGATGGAGTCACGCACATGCATGAACACACATGTTATTGAATTGATCAATTTCGTTAAATCAGATGGACAATTTAAATCACATTTTAGTGTCCAATGTTTTTGAATGCCCCTCCTTTCAATTCCTTCCACCTTTCTATTATTATTTTTTCTTGGATTTCAGGACATCTTTATATCCTTGAACCATCTTCTTTGGAGATCAACAATATCTCCTTTTTGCAGAGAAAGTCAGCACTGTGCAGCTTTTTTTCTGAGCAAAACATTCTAAATGATCAGTCAACCAGTGTCAAACCACTGTATGAGCAGGAATGTGTTTACAGACTGATTTCTTTTTAAAAATCAATCTCATCTTATTGCTTGTGGAATACATCACCCATTATTATATCACCAATCTGGGTTTTTTTTCACTAAGAGCACCTTAAAGATCCATGCTTCCACACACTATTACATCTAAGATTGCTGTTGCAATTTGCTTACATCCTCCCATCTATCCTCCATTAGTAGTGCATTGACCTCCACTCAACAAGAGCACAATATGACAAAGTAGTTTGGACAGGCATCAGTCTATTTGAGGTCCAGCCTGAAAAACAAAATCAAAGAAACAAGATAGGGTTGCTCACTGCACACTCACTCACACAGAGACAAACCCAAGGAGAAGAGTAGAGTTCAGGTGATAGCTCATTATTAATGAAATTATAGATCAATCCAAATAACCACATATTTCCTTGAATTTACACTCAAGGGTCCTTTTGTAAGACGTTCAGCCAAGAAGATCAATACCACTCTGGAGGTAAGTGGCATAAATTATGTCCCAACATATACACCACAGGAGTTTTACTGTGTGTTGTATACAGTAATTGCATTTTATAGATGGTTGTTGAAAGCTTCAGTCCTCATTGATTTTGATCATAAACTAAAAGGTAATAAGAAGAAAAGAACAGCACTTTGATATGAATAAGTCAGTCAGCTGAAGCTGCAAAACCAAATGAAAAAAAATGGCATAGTGAATGTGATCAATTCATGTTCGCCAGAAAAGGAATGCAGATATCAGAGCTTTCATTATATGAACTGGTAGCAGAAAACTTGAAAGCTGAATGAAAATCTCTGTTCATCTAAGAGCCAGTGGAAGAACTGAACAGCAGGATTTAAGACTATATGAAGCCTTCCCAAATTATAGTACTTTTTATTCACAGTTTTTTTACATTATGAATGTCATCCTAATAGCTTATGAACTAAGGTACCAAGGGTATTTGTGTTTTTATTATTATTCTTAATGTGTCTGCATTCAAATGTAAATGGAGATTTGTGACATAATCCACAATCATCAACGTGTTGCACATTTGTAACTTTCAAAGGCACACTTTAAAAAGCATTCTTCTTTTGATTTCCTTGGTTTTTCTCGCGCCCTTCACAGCAAGCAATTCAGGAGGGATATTAATGCAGCATAACAACTCTTTACCCTTTTTCAAGGCCAATTTTGCAATATGGGCAAAATGATTGGAAATGGAGTCCTGGAAAAAAAAAGCTTAAACCATCTGTCAGGGACTCAGTTAAGAGATCCATACTGTTTTACAGCCAAAGATAGGGATAAATTATGCCTGGCAGGGAACAACCAAGGCATGTGAGCTACTGTTCATGTTTATAAGGATGAATTACAAATTTGTTATTGTCCATTACCCTAGTAAAATAATCTTTTCAAATTACAATAAACCGTAAACCAGGCAGATTGGGAGGAAAGCAAAAGATTTTTAAAAAATGAAATAGTGCTTTTTTTTAAAAGGAGGGCCTTGTATCATTGAAATATTACAAGCACACATGCATATTTATTCACATTTTCATAAATTTCAAGAAAAAGCATTTGAACAAACTGTAGCACCTACTTCTCAAATAATCGGTTCATAAATGTTTAATCAATAAATGATATTATTCATGAGTTCTTTTCATTTAAACATGAAAGAACTCTAAGGTAGAGCACACAATATGAAATTACATAGTGTTGGTTGTCAAGCAAGGGACAAACTTGATGCTCCAAGGGTTAAAATGTAATTTTTCCTTGCTATTGTTTTTGTATGTTTTTTTAATAGGAAATTACACTTGTGCACCCATGCTATACTTTAACATAAGATTATGGAAAGTGAACCTTAAATGCCCTCGCTCCCCTGAAATCTAGATATTTTGTACAAAAATAAGGAGGATTTAAAGAATAGTTAAAAATAATGATATTGAAAGCACACCCTAAAATTTGAATCACTGGGAAAACCTTTCTGGGTCAAAGAAAGGGAAACTCAACCAACTGCAAAAATGGGGCTAGGTCTGAAGAAGCATTTCCTCCTAATTATAAAACTTTTTCTTTAATTGAACACTGGTTTTAATAAAAACAATCCACGCCGATCTACCAACATGGGATATAAACCTTTGAAAAATGTTCGGAAACTTCAGATCTTGCAGAATGCAGCTGCGAGAGCAATCATGGGCTTTCCCAAATATGCCCATGTTACACCAACACTCCGCAGTCTGCATTGGTTGCCGATCAGTTTCCGGTCACAATTCAAAGTGTTGGTTATGACCTATAAAGCCCTTCATGGCACCGGACCAGATTACCTCAGGGACCGCCTTCTGCTGCACGAATCCCAGTGACCAGTTAGGTCCCACAGAGTGGATCTTCTCCAGGTCCCATCAACTAAGCAATGTCGCCTGGCGGGACCCAGGGGAAGAGCCTTCTCTGTGGCGGCCCCGGCCTTCTGGAACCAACTCCCCCCAGAGATTAGAACTGCCCCCACCCTCCTTGCCTTTCGTAAACAACTTAAAACCCACCTCTGCCGCCAGGCATGGGGGAATTGAGATCCTCTTTCCCCCTAGGCCTTTACAATTCTATGCATGGTATGTATGTATGTACGTTTGGGTTTTATATGAAATTGATTTTTAATCATCAATACCAAATTACTATTGTACACTGTTTTATTGTCGCTGTTAGCCGCCCCGAGTCTCTGGAGAGGGGCGGCATACAAATCCAATAAATAAATAAATAAATAAATAAATAATCTAACAAAATGGTTTAAAAGGAAATCATGGGGAAATTATATACCATATAATTAAGGATAAAAAATAAAAATACAAAATTGCACAGCAAGGAAAGGAGCTTGAGAAGACTGCTGATCAAGAAGATAGCAGCAGAATGCCAAACAGAAAAAATAAAGCAAAATGCTATCACATGGTATTGAAAATTGATGAAATATTTTATCTGCTTTATACATTCATACCTTCATTTTCAATTTTCAAATCAGCTGAAATAATAGGAAATTAATCTGCTAAAATGGTCATTATAAAACTTGTAATTAATGGAATTTATAATCCAATATATCTGAAGAGCACCAGGTTGGGAGAGGATGGTACATATGAAGTTATGGTAATTCAATGAATAATAATTCACAAGCAGAATTACTCATTCCTAGATTGCATTTCTAGTATCCAGTGAGGTTACTACTATATGAAACTGCTTCCTACACAGGACACTTTGGGTCAAAAAATATTGTTTATTAAATGTTTCAGTAGCTTTACCATATGATTTAAATATTTGCTTTATTCTACACCCTACAGAGGAACCTTGTTTACCCACATAAGATACATGATTAGAGAGGGAGGGGGAGGCAGGGGGGTTTCTAATGGTTCACCCTGGATCGGGCAAACCTGTAGTGGCAGTGGCAGGAGGCTCAGATGTCATCAAAAATGTCAGAAGCCTTGCGCCCACATGCTCCCATTCCAGAACCACTAGCAAAGATAAATTAAACCCACCATTGGAGGGAGGGAGGAAGAGAAAGATGATAGATCTAAGTATCCAGGGTCACTTTATTAAATGTCCCAACTGACACTACAAACCTACAATTTTTACCTTATTAGCAGCAGGATTTATGCTTCAAATATTTGAAAACTCACACCTATCAACATATTGTGATCAAAGTTGTTTATTTACTAAAAGTTAATTTGGGCTACACACGTGAACCCAGCTAAAGAGCCCCAAATATTTGTATAAGACTCTAATTATTGTGTGTGCTCCCTGTCAGCCTTTGGAATGTTCAGCCTCAGAGGATGAAGGTGAAATGGAAGCTGTCAATTTATCTGATTTAGGAGATGAAGAGAATTTTAGTGAGGAGGAGGCTGAGATTTTAGAGCAGCCTTCGAGTGAAAGCATGCAGACAGATGTATCTTCGGATAGCTCGAGCTGTCAAGATATCAGATGGATAGACCCAAAATTCAGAAGAGAGCATTAAAGAGTTGAAGAACTTAGTGGGAGGAGGTTTTGAGATGCATTTTAGAGCATAAATTAAATTAATTAATTACCTCATATCCGGAATTGGATGGAAGCAGAAGTTGCTCCATCCAATTTGTAATCCAGCCAACATGGTGTCTTGCATTCGCCGTCCGAGATGTGAGTTATCTATTGTGTGATTTATCGCCCTTTTATGTCCCTTTTATTGCCTTTCTAATCAGCAGAAACTGGCTTGAAGATTTAAAGAATGCTTTCTAGCAGCCAGTGAAGTAATTAAAAAAGATAAATGACCTGGTCCTGATCTGAACAAACCAAAAGTATTTTGCTACGCAAGGGAAGTTAAGTAGAAGTAGTGTTATTGTTTTGAAAACTAATAATCTGAGAAGCAATTATTATCAATAGTCATGATAGTCAGACTCCAGCCTGAACTAGAACACTAATAAGCAATCAGTGGCCTGGTTGTGCTGCCTCCAGAAGTCAGTACACCAGAAATCTTTGCAGTTCTCCCCTAGTTGAGAAACATTTGCATACTGCGCTGCGTCTTCTACATCAGCCGGTTCACCCTCCTGCACCCAGGGCAACCTTCTGCTGGCACTCGCCACCTCACTGGCTGACAATTCTCTGGATTGATACCAAAGTTAGTGCCCGCTTAGTGTGGCCTGCAGTCTTGAATCCATGAGCTCAAACTATCCACACCAGTCTCATCTTCACACATGCTGGATTACAGGCTTGCGCTACCCAAGAGGGTACATAAGAGGGCCTGAAATTCCTCAGGATCATTTCCTCCCTCTTGTGGCATCTTTTAATGTCTCCCAGACATCACTGAGGGGGGGGCGAGGGAGTGAAAGACCTGTCTTATTAATTTTCTGTCTATAAAAGAAGAAAAAATTGCGTAGTGCTGTAAATCATTAATAAGAAAATGGACTTAAATGGTATTTGTTATAGGCAACTAATGTCAAGCACAAAGTCGTAGGGAAATGCTAGTAGACATTTTTTTTCTTTCATCTCCAAAGTGATGCTGGGTTTTTGTTTTTAATTAGGGGTGCCACAATTTTGTTTTTAATTGTAGAAATACTAGTAATAGTTCTATAGAAATGCCAGTAGTGGAGTACTAGGATTCCACTAAGTGGAATCTGTAGGCATATAACAGAAGACCTGCTATTGTATATGGGCATTGCAGATGAAAACAGGAGATGCACTTTAGTTACACAGTATTAAAGATCACATTCATGTTATGCTAGTTTTTTATTATGCTTAAAGAGTTGGTCAAAGTTGTAGCTAGAGGGATTTTGCACAGGTTCACCATGTGTACCAAATCCCAAACTAGGAGGCTTTTCTAACAGTGACTCTTGTCTTAGTCATACCCTATTTGGTTTAGTGCAATGTGCTGTACATAAAGAATGTCCTTGAAGAATATTGTAAAACTGCAGTGGCCAGAATGCAATGGATTGGGCAGGCCAATTGGTATTTCTCTTAGAAACATAGAAACATAGTAGATGGACGGCAGAAAAAGACCTCATGGTCTATCTAGTCTGCCCTTATACTATTTCCTGTATTTTATCTTAGGATGGATATATGTTTATCCCAGGCATGTTTAAATTCAGTTACTGTGGATTTATCAATCACATCTGCTGGAAGTTTTCCAGGTATCTACTACTCTTTCAGTAAAATAATATTTTCTCAGGTTGCTTTTGATCTTTTCCCCAACTAACTTCAGATTGTGTCCTCTTGTTCTTGTGTTCACTTTCCTATTAAAAACACTTCCCTCCTGAACCTTATTTAACCCTTTAACATATTTAAATGTTTCAATCATGTCTCCCCTTTTCCTTCTGTCCTCCAGATTTACAGATTGAAAAGGGGGGACGTGATTGAAGCAGACAAGTACCAATTGCTACAACCCCCTTCCGAGTGGAGGATAAAGATTTCTTGTCCACAAAATACATCTGATTGAGAATACCTAGCAAATACCTAGGGCCTAAATTTTGGGGTCCGTTCCCAATAGTTAAAATTTTCAACTCAGTAACGATGCAGCTTGCATTGCCTAGAATATTGGGGGAAATTCATTGCAGCTTATTAAAAGTGGTGATTGGATCAAATATAAGAACACAAATCTAATCACCACCTCTCCGTAGTAATACAGAGAGAGACACGCCATGAAGTGAAGAAAGCTTTTGACTCCAGAATGTTTAGCAGCCAATTACAATATCTAATTCATTGGAAGGGCTACCTTATGTCCAAAGATACTAAGGTGAAAAGTTAGAATGTAAGTGTTGTCAAGCTAGTTAAATAATTCTATGATAAATACTCAGGTAAACCAAAGGGGCCCTGGGGGGGGAGGGGTGGTTAAGGATGTTGTATTAACTCCCTATCTTATTCTCTTTCTTTTCTTATAGGACACAGTCTTTTCCTGAGGGGAGGCCGCCTGTCAGTCCAAAGCTATTTTACTTGGAATGTTTGGCCTGCCACATTTTATGCTATTTTAAAATGTATTCTATGGGAATTTGGGAGGGGTCATTACATGAGGGATGTCTCCATAACAAATTCCTTCTGGATTGTCAAGGTCATCCTTTGTCTTTGCACTCCTGCACTTGCACGGAAGGAGATGGGAGTTACTGCCAAGTTGGCAGATGAAGATTGGTCAACATGATGGACTTGGGGGTTTGAGGGCAAAGGAAATTACTGACTGCTGATTGGCTAGACTGTCTGGCAGCTCCCTATAAAAGGTCAGACAGAGCCTTTGCTGGATTGTAAGAAGTTTCCAAATAAAGAGCCATTGTTTTGACGCCACTTCTGTCTGACTCTTCCATTCACCCTACTCAACACCAAGCATCTGAACTTCGATCACATGACCATCGGAATGCTGCAACTGTTGTGTGAAAAATAGAAACATAGAAACATAGAAGTCTGATGGCAGAAAAAGACCTCATGGTCCATCTAGTCTGCCCTTATACTATTTTCTGTATTTTATCTTAGCATGGATATATGTTTATCCCAGGCATGTTTAAATTCAGTTACTGTGGATTTATCTACCACGTCTGCTGGAAGTTTGTTCCAAGGATCTACTACTCTTTCAGTAAAATAATATTTTCTCATGTTGCTTTTGATCTTTCCCCCAACTAACTTCAGATTGTGCCCCCTTGTTCTTGTGTTCACTTTCCCATTAAAAACACTTCCCTCCTGGACTTTATTTAACCCTTTAATATATTTAAATGTTTCGATCATGTCCCCCCTTTTCCTTCTGTCCTCCAGACTATACAGATTGAGTTAGAAACATAGAAACATAGAAGTCTGACGGCAGAAAAAGACCTCCTGGTCCATCTAGTCTGCCCTTATACTATTTTCTGTATTTTATCTTAGGATGGATATATGTTTATCCCAGGCATGGCCATAAGTCACTTCTTTCAGTGCTGTTGCAAATTTGAACAGTCACTAAACAAACTTGAATGTCACGACTACCTGTACAGTACTGTCGAAAACCTGTTGCTGGCCCGGTCTCATTGATATATTCTAGAAATTATACAGTACAAAGATAAAATGTGTCTTATTTTGATTTTCTTTCAAAGCAGAGTCCTAAAACAATATTGTTCAAAACAATTTGGCATTCAAAAGTACATTTTCTCCAGTCCTTTCCTTTCCATGTTCTTTAATATTGCTAATGAAACTAGTGATTAAGGAACTTGGGAAGTTGGATACTCAGCACCAGAATGGTTGACATTCTTTGTGTGGAATCTCCTAATGCAGAGGAGGAGGAGGAGGAGGAGGAGGAACATTTGCTGGTCTATAGATACAAATGTCATTGGAGAATATTTCTGAGCAGAGACACATATAGCCACGAGAAAATATTCCTTTCTTTTAAAAGAGAAAGGAAAATCAATCTCCTCAAAACATGTCCCATCCAATCCCCTTATCTAGGATGCTTTCTAACATGCAACACCATTTTCTTATTCTTATATCCCAAGTGTTGGGATTTTTTCCCCTTTTTGTTCTTTCACTAAGTAATGAGAATGATGTGTAATCCATTAATACAGCAAGAAGAAACAAAGAAGCAGCTGGCACATTAGAGGCAGTTTAAGTGCCAGCAATGAGGTATGCACCAAACGAGATTATGCTTTGTTTATTTGGCTGGTTAAATTCAATGCGAAATGGAAGGGACAGAGGAAGGAAACAATGGCCCTGGGGAGCTTTCTTTGGATCCCTCTGGATTAGCTGCAGAAGCAATCCCGCATCTTTCCTGATTTGCATTGGATCATGTTTGTCTTGAGCCCTTGTTCGGCTGCCTTAAAGGCACCAAAGCAATCATGTAATTTTCTTAAATACGTCCCCTGGTTAATTCAGAGCTAGTTATTATCCTGTGGCTGATGGTGGTTGTGAAGATTGCAGTCCAACATGACTGGTGGGTACCAAGTTGGGGAAGGTGATCTTGTGAATGAATAACTGTTCAAAGTACTGGGGTTGAGGAAATAACAATTTTAAAATTACATGTTTCTCATATAATGTTTTTTTCATAATTCACTTTCTAACACTCATAATTTCATGTCTTATGAAATAAACTTATGAAATAAACATATTGAAGGGTTTTCGCCCCATTTTCATTTTGTTAAGAAGTCTAATTAAAAACATGCAACTTATTTAAAAAATCAACCTGCTGAGTGTTCAACAGAATCAGCTGGGGATCTGCTTATAACCCCTGATTTGCAATGGGTGAGATGTGTGGCCTTCCAGAGAGGAGGGGGCAGTGGGGTGGGGATCTCTGGGGGATAAGAGAGCCAGAATATCACAGTTATGACTGGGAGAGGTAGGTATGGTGGGAGCCGTGTGGGCTAGGCCGATCATGTGAAATAAGACTCGCTGTCTTGGAGCGATTACTTGCTCCAGCCCCTCTGATTCCAGGTCATCGGGCTCACCTCATATAGCTGGTGACATGGGATGTCAGGGCCATGGCCTCTCTAAGTTGTGCTCAGATGGGTTTCAGGCATTGCATCAGCCACAACTCCAGGGAAGGGTTGGAGGGGTGTCAATTATTGTCCGGAAGTGTATTTGCCCTTGCAGGATCCCTGCCCCAGACTTTGTTGGGCATGAATCTCTCCTCTTGAGTTGGACTCACGGGTTCAGTTAGGTTTGTTGTTGATGTATTTGCCTCCTAGCTGCATTACAACAACCCTGCCTACACTGCTATAGGCAGTATCTGGGTTGGTGGTGGAGTTCTCCAGACTTATGGTGCTGGGGGACTTCAACTTACTGTCACTCGGCGAATCCTCGGATGCAGCTCAGGAGCCCATGGCTTGCATGACAACCATGGACCTGTCCCAAGTAGTTCAGGATCTGACTCATTGGGGGAGGGAACACACTTGACCTAGTGTTCCTCTCGGGGCAGTGGACACTTGATCTGGAATTAAGGATATAGACACTTATCCTTGTCATGATCAGATCATTTCCTGCTGAGATTAAACTTTAAGGCACTATTTCTCCATCGCAGGAGGCAGAGCTGATTAAGTGTTTCTGCCCCAGATGCCTAATGGATCCTTTGGGTTCCAGAGGGACCTTGGGGAAATACCTGACTCCCTTGTCCACAATCCAGCTCAGTCCCTGGTGGTTGCCTGGAGCAGGGCATCATTGGACTGGATTGTGCCTTTGCGACCTCTCTGTGGCGGTGGATCCAGGAAAGCTCCATGGTTTACTGAAAAGTCATTGGAGATGAAGCACCAGAAAAAACATCTAGAGTGATGCTTGAGACCTAGTAACTTTGAATCTGACCGAACACTTTTAAGAGCCTTTATTAGGACTTATTGCATTTTTCCGTACTTATTGCATCCGCGGATTCATGTCTAGCTGCCCTCTTTAGGATGGCTCATTCCCTTCTCAATGCAATGGGAACAGAGGAACCCTTGCAGAATAGAGCTGGAGAATTTGTTCAATTTTTGTTGGATAAAGTTGCCCAGATTTGGATGGACCTGGACTCTGATTGGGCAATCCAAATGAGATGATAGGGGTAGGACTTAGTCCTATTGTGTGGGATGAATTTGAACCTGTGACTCCTGAGGATGTGGACAAGGCTATGGGAGAGATGAGTTCCTCCACGTGTTTATTGTGCCCATGCCCCTTCTGGCTGGTTTCTGCCAGCAGGGAGGTGACACAAGGCTGGCATCAGGCTTTGGTTAATGCCTCCTTGAGGGAGGGGTCTTTCCCGCAACCATTAAAGGAAGCGGTTGTGAGGCCCCTCCTCAAGATGCCTTCATTGGATCCAGCTGATTTAAAGAACTTTCATCCAGTCTCCAACCTATCCTTTATGGGAAAGGTTGTAGAGAAAGTGGTGGCAGTCCAGTCTTTCCAATATAATTCAAATATAACCCATGCCTTTCCAAAGTAGGGAAAGTTCAAATGCAGGATTTCCAAGGAGGAAGGATGATTGTATCACGCAAAAAATAATAGCATTGGACTTGTAATAGATAAATATGAGCATGAAATATAAGCATGTGATTAATTGTGATTGAATCACACAATGCACTAAAATATATATCTTGGTTATCAAAACACAAAGCCAAAATTCATATAATAGTTTATGTCCAAACAGAAAAAAAGAACAAAAGGTATGACTTAATGTAATGCACCTCCTTCAATATAAAAGCTGAGTTCATAAAACATCCTAAATCTAAAATTACCTACCAGCCATTATCAGAGTCTAATCCAGTCTTTTGATTGATGTTCTGGGAATTCTGGGAATTGAAGTCTACATATCTTAAAGTTGCCAAGTTTGAAAAACACTGAACTAACCTGTTGCATGAATTCAATCATTCCCTTCTTACTGGGCAGTGGCATGTAGAGCATAATTTAGCAAAATATAATGTATGCAGTTCACCATTACTGAGCAAGAAGGACCACTGCTACCAGTGATGTAGCAGGAAACAAGTACTGTACTTAAGTATGAATCAAAGCAGTAGGTTCTCAGTCTATCACTTCTACCCCTTTGCTGCAGGAAACAAATCTTTTCCAGATTGGGCTGTGATTCATGGGATCAGAATTTTTAGCAAAAATGTTTTTAAACAGACTGAACTAGTTGGCAAGCTAATTCTGCTTTAGATCCAACATTTCTTCTCAGTTTTAACAGGCTGCCTTCAAACACCATTTACTTGACTAATTCCAGAGCTAACAATAAAAACATCTGCTGACCTGATTGTTTTGCTATCAAGAGATTAACTGTTAGTTGATGAAAAGGAGGGGGGTGTCCTTTTGATTTATGCTCATTAATTCAGATTGCTGCTGTATGTGGTACAGTTAATGTTGCAAAGTTTTTATTTTTAAAAAACCCTGTACCTCATGTAAATGAACTAATTATCTAACCTCTGATCTTTATGCACTTAATTTATCGGTGACCTGTTTTATATCTTTTTGCCTCTCTCTTTTCTACTTTAAAATCAAAAACTGTGTCAGACAGAAGGGAACTATTTTTACATTCATTTTATGGATTCTGCCTCATAATTAATTTGCTACCCAGATTGAATAAATGAATGTGCTTCATCTTATGCAAAGTACAGTAAATGCTTTATTTTTTTAAAAAATTATTGAATGACAATGTGGATTGAAATAATCCACCACTATGGAGATTCTCTGTCTAGTGAAAATATTTTATTTTTAAAAAAGAAAATTGTTCCAACACCTCCATGTCCACATTCATCAATAATAATGCCACACTTTCAGCAGCCACTTAAGATGGAGGATTAGAAATCTCCGTCAGTTTCCATATCTCATTAGGCTTTGGTCACAGTATCTGTGTTCACTTCATCATTGTATGGTAATTTACAAATGGTACATTTCTGCTCAGACCATTCATATGCAAGCTTCTGTCAGGAAGTGAAGGGCACAGCATTAAGAAAAGAAGCTAATAAAGGAGTGTAAAAATGGGGGGAAATGGGGAGCTATTACATTGGTAGCATCTTGACACAATGATCTGAGCTAGGAGAGGAGAAAGAGTCTGTCCCAGTGATGGCTGAGCAATATCTACTGGCACATGAGCTGTTGTCCTAGCTCAGTTCCAATATGCATGTGTGTACCAGCCAGCTGATTTTTGGCTCACACAGTGACTCTGGGAGGATGTTTTTGGCTTCCAAAGAGCCTCTGGGGGAATGGGGAGGGAGTTTTTACCCTCCCCTGGCTCCAGGGAAGCCTTTGGAGCTTGGGGAGGATGAAACACGAGTCTATTGGTCCCACCAGAAGTTGAAAAACAAGCTGTTTCTGACCTCCAAAGGGCCTACAGGGGGCAATAGAAGCTGTTTCAACTTCCCCAGGCATTAAATTACGGGTGTGGGCACTCGTGCATGCGCGATAGTGCACGCCCATGCTCTTTCAGCACCCAAGGGGGGAAAAGAAGATTTGCTATCACTCGGCTATCCAGTAATTTTTAGAGAAATATAAGTTTGGTTTTCTAGGATTGATTGGCAAAGACTTGGTCTCTAAAGCAGGAGTCATCAATTTCGAGTCCCTAGACCGACACCAATCTGTGACATGCCAGTAACCAGTCCATGCAAACAAAGCCCCATCCAGGGGATGCAGGCAGCTCACCAAACCATATCTACTCCATTCTGCAGAAAAGTTTTTCTCCACAGAACTAGTTCCTGGTGCCCCAAAAATTGGGGATCACTATTCTAAAGAACATACAACTTATTGAATTGTTTTGCTAGCTGCAATATAGTGGATGAGAGCTGCAAGGACATACAATAAATTGTATTCAAAACTACAATAGTTGCTGAGAAGCTGCATTTTGCAGTAATTGTTTGCTTCTACTTTTATCAGCCCAGAGTACATAAAAAAGAACACAATTTGCAATTTAGTCTACTCAGATTTATTATCTAGCTTCTTGAATCAAGTGCCACAAAGTTGTGCTGCCTCCTAAGTATCTCAATAGTTTTGGTAAACAATTACATTTGCAATAAAAAGTTGTGGCATATTGTCTATTGTAAATAAACACAATAGTGTTGTTCTGTTGTAAACTGTTAGTGGTTTCGGCAAACCACTCAATTTCTCTTTCAATTATTAAATTTTCTTTTCCAATGATATTCATCCTGTCATCCTATCATCAGAGAAGATGGTGTGTTTTGGAGAGGAACCATTCGTAGATTTATATAAACATTGCAAATCCCTCAGAAATATTATTCCAACCAATTTCACAGAACACTATCTAAATGAGTTATACTCATTTTTTTGTGTGGGATGAGATTTCCCCTTCAAGTTTAATTGGTATTATCAATTAGCATTTCAAAAAGGAATAGATGATTGGATTTTTTAAAATGTACTTTTACATTTATATCTTATTCTGGTCACATTAAAATTACCAGAATTTTTTAACCAATTACTTTTGGAGGTCTCCAGGATGATCCCTAAAACTTTTAGGAGCCATCTGCAACATCATGCTACAAACTGTAAAATTCTGTATATCTTCATATGTAGAATCATAGATCCTATCATCCAGTTAATGTTGATTGAGACCCTTCTTGCTTCAAAAATAGAGCCATTAGTAATGTCCAAGATAAAACCAATGCCAAAACCATTGTAGAGCCAAAGGAAGGCTCTACAAAATATCAAAAGGATGGGAGGAGTTCCTTCAAATGAAGCATCTCTTGGGAAATTATTCATCCACCTCTAATAGTGGGGGGGGCTTTGATCACTCATTTCAGAGCCTCTTCTGGCATATTGACTGGGTGAAGTTTACACAAACTGCCATCCTGAAGCAAAGAGAGCTAATGTTGATCTGTTGTAGATTCTGAAAATCTTAAGGAAGTGGGCAATTTGTGTGGCCATAGAACAGACTTGTAACCCTTGTATTCAGCCCATAAGAACCAAGAGTTGACATGCTCTAAAACTCACTTATTAATATGCCACCATATGGGATCCAGGAAACGTGTTGTCTCTAGGCACCAACCTCTGAAATAGCATGATTATTTGATGCAAGACATTTGAACAGCCATGATCCTAGTTCTCCTGAAGGCTTTTTCTCTAGGTATTTCTCTAGGTCTAAGACAGTTGTTCCGCTATTCAATAGGCTTTCTATATTTCTACTGTGTGCTTGTTCCCCTATTATTCCATCCTTTTTAAAAAATGGAGCATATTTATGTATATTTTTTTTAATTTTGTTTGCTGTACAAAATTGTTGATTGTTGGGCAGCATAAAAATTAATACGTTTTACATAACTGAACCAAAAAAATGTAGGTTTCTGGTATCTTAGAAATAGATGTTATCTTAGAATTAGAAATAACACTTATTAGAAATTAGAAATTAGAATTAGAAACATCACTGATATCTTAGAATTAGAAATAACACTTCTAGCAATATTTTATGACCACTATGGCAGAACTTTTGTAAAAGAACCAAAATTATACTCTTCCAAATAAGGACCCTTGTCAAAAGCCACAATGCATTTTCTAAACATGAATACCAATTACATGAATGAGAAAATATTGGATAATAGCCTAGTGAAGAAATGCGTTTTAATAGAAGTGTTGTTTATGCAAACAATTTACAAACACAGATTTTGAAACTGGCTTGGCCAATGGTTAGCCTGATTCAGTAAGCACATTTTAGAAAGAATAATAAATGCATATAATAGGTTATTAATTCCTTTGTAATTTCCAATACCTTTTCCCAAAAGGCCAATTAAGTATTTAAGTTTTATAGTAAGAGCCATTCTAAAGTAGCCAACATAGACAGAGATCAATTACTTGTTCAACTGAGGATGAATTCTAACCAGGTGGTCGTCAAAAGTAGTTTTACTCTGTAATAATTTCCTTAGCAGATTCCATTCAAATCAAAATGACATATGAATTTATAAGGGGAAGCAGTTTAGACATTTATAAATATTTAATTAAAGTGAGAACTAAAAAAATCAATAGAAAAAATAAAATACCCAAGTCAGATATCAAGTGTTTATGACAATATATTTACTTTTAATTGGAACTCAACTGTCACTTGGAACTGGGGATATGTGATCCAAAGCAATCATAGCATATCTTTATGAAGTTCTTAATTAGATGACCATTAATTACTGACTTCTTTAATATCATAGAGACTTGTGTATGCCAAAATTGTAAACTAATATTTGATGGAATGCTTCCTCTGAAAATGAAATGCAGAAATCATGTTGATGCCACCTTCAATTATATTCAAAGCAAGGTCCTGTTAGCAAACCGTATGTTCATATTTTTATTGTTTTATACTGCTTCCACCAATACAGCTATAATTCTAAATAAAATTATAAGTATAAAAAAATCAAAAGATTTTCTAAATAATTGAAAACAATATGATTTACTCTTCTAAACATTAGGAATTGCCTTTCCAACATGATTCCGCTATTCCTCACAAAGTCTTCTTTAAAGTCCACTGCCACATCAGATCAGTGGAGCATGGTTTAGAAAGTAGTACCTTATCTGTGGTTGCTTACATTTTACACCAATCATCATCACCTTGTAAGTGGCAATAAAATAATTGTTCCTCCTCACAAGGAGATCACAAGACAGTGGTCTTCCATGAATTTGAGCACAAAGATTAGCCATGTTGTTCCCAGCCATAGGAGAGCCTTTTAAAGCACAATATGTTTGCAAGCTTAATCGCTTTCTGAAATTTCTTTTTAACTTGTCTTGAATCTATAAAGATCTTCAGAATGATATGTTTCTAAAATTGCCAGGTGAGTTTATTTTCAATTCTGAATCAAATAAAAATTAATTTAGATGCTTTAAGTGTCCAGTTAAATTTGGAATATTGACTTTTTCTATTTGATTTTTGTATTAACAATAAAAAATAAATAGTTTCCTGTGGAAGTTATTTTTGATATTCTGGTTCATAATAAAGATAAGCACAAAGAAGAAAATTTTCTTTTTAAGGTTTAGTGCGAATCAATTTCCAGTAATCAAAATTGCTAATTAAAAAATAAGGCAAAGTAAAATAAATATAACAAAATATTAACTTTAACCTCTAATTGCCTTCCGAGATTCAACCTAGTGATAATAACTTACTTATTAATACTGGTTAGAAAATTACAAAATACTTACAGCTTTCACTTATAACATTAGGAAACAGCCTACAATTAAATGTATAAACAGGCACAGTTGTAATGTAACCAACATTAAGGTACTGGAGATGCAATGTCTTTTTAAAATGAAGGACACCCTAAAGCCAAACTTTTACAGATATGCTCAATACAATTGTCCTGAGATAAAATCCTCCCTTCTTCCTTCTTTCCCCATTTTTTCTCTCTCTCTATTCTCTCTGATCCATCTAAATCTAACCTGTTCCTTTTCTATTATGTGAGCCACAATCAATTCAATATACCTTTTCACAGAGGAACTTCCTGTCCATTCTGGTTACCTGAGAATTAATGCTCCAAGACTTTTTGCACAAATGTGAATATAAAGAATTGGGTCCATATAGATTTTTAAAATAACTTTTCTATTCTCAAGATTCCAATTTATTTATCAGGTGAAAACATGTTTTGGGTTGGATTAGGTTGGGTTGGGTTGGTTGGTTTAACTTGTCACTGATCAATTTCTATATCCCAGTTTTGTATTTGTTATGAATGCCTTCTTAAAATTATTTTAATATTACTTGCAGTTGTGATGCTGGACCCATAAAGAACGGAATGATGCAATTTTTCACCTAAGTCATAGCACTTTAGTAAGTACCCTGACATGAAAACAAAACAAGTGCTCTATATAATAAATAGGCCTAAGTGAGGTGGCTCGTTTTGTTCATGGAAGTATCTTGTGTTGTAAAGACAATTCAGTTTGGTTCATTGAGCAGAAGAGGCAATACAATTAGTCTCAGTAAGATATTTTGTATCACCACTGGAGTTCCTCTTAGGCCATTTCTGTCCAACAGCTTAAGCTGCTTGTCTTCCATATTGTTTTTGTTCTTAAAAAAAATTAAAACTTCAGAAATTCCTGTCCGGATTGCTGTAGATTGACAATAGGTCTGACAATAGGTGCTCAGTCCAGAGCTGATTGGCCATTCCTCTGCTTCTTGTTCTTCCCACCTATGCAAGAAATCTAAATATTATCGGATGACTATGGTATGGGAATGTTTCCCTCTATCTGTCTTTTCATTTAAGAGATTGGTCCTACCTCACTGATCTCCTCAGTTTAGAATCACAATTGAGACCAGATTTCTGATATATAGACTGGGAATTTTTCAAGTGAGGCTCGGTATAAATATATTGTATACATTTTGGTGTCGAGGGGATCTAAGTAGTAGCAACAGATTCTGATAGATCCAATAGAAAGAATTCCCAAAGTATGTTTTCCCCTGAAATTTAACAGAACTATTCAAAGGCAGCGACAATCTAGGCTGCTGGAGAGAAGACAAAATGTTCATGAATATCCCTTGGCCATCATACCAATAGACAGCTTAGTGGCCTCCAGCTGAGTAGGATTACAACAGTTTATGCTCCTGCTAGCTACTAGAAAACAGTATTTTCAGCCAAACCTTTTAGATGGCACTTTATTGTATGAAAAGAAATTTATCTTATACTTCAAATGCAGTTCTATACATTAAGTTATCTGACCAGCTTTTCTATCTCCTACATTTCTAGATTCTTATTCTTATTTCAGTGACCCACTGTGGCTAGGTGCTTTTTATTATCATTTCTCACAACTCATCACCTCGAGGTTCGACTACTGTAATGCTCTCTACATGGGGCTACCTTTGAAAAGTGTTCGGAAACTTCAGATCGTGCAAAATGCAGCTGCGAGAGCAGTCATGGGCCTACCTAGGTATGCCCATGTTTCACCATCACTCCGCAGTCTGCATTGGTTGCCGATCAATTTCCGGTCACAATTCAAAGTGTTGGTTATGACCTTTAAAGCCCTTCATGGCATCGGACCAGAATATCTCCGAGACCGCCTTCTGCCGCACGAATCCCAGCGACCGATTAGGTCCCACAGAGTGGGCCTTCTCCGGGTCCCGTCGACTAAACAATGTCGGTTGGCGGGCCCCAGGGGAAGAGCCTTCTCTGTGGCGGCCCCGGCCCTCTGGAACCAACTCCCCCCAGAGATTAGAACTGCCCCTACTCTTCCTGCCTTCCGTAAACTCCTTAAAACCCACCTTTGCCGTCAGGCATGGGGGAACTGAAACATCTCCCCCTGGGCACGTTTAATTTATGCATGGTATGTCTGTGTGTGTGACTGTTAGCATATGGGGTTTTTTAAAAAATATTTAAATATTTTAAATTTGTCTGATTGCTTATGATTTGTTTTTACATGTTGTGAGCCGCCCCGAGTCTTCGGAGAGGGGCGGCATACAAATCTAAGTAATAAATAAATAAATAAATAAACTCTGTAATGAGAAATTATCAATGCTTGGCCTCCATACAGCATCTTCTATTCCTCCCATCCTGCTGCTTCCCAACATAAGGCTTCAAGGATGAGTAAGTGATTATCAAATGCATAAGCATTACTCCATCTACCTTATCAAAAGCAGTAGAATGATAAAGGAAAGGATGAGTAAGAGTTGATGTGCTCCATAAAATGGCCAGTTCATTTAGCAGCATCCTTTAATTCTAGGTCTTCCTTCAATGAACTGAATTCTATTGTGATTAATGGCCATGTTCACACAAAACCCTGCTTTCCCTGTCTTTGTTTCCCATCAGCTGGCAAGCAAGAATTGGTTCTGACTTTTATAATCACAGATTGGAAAATGTAGCCCATTGCCAGAAAGACTGCCAGTATTTCTTTTGCACCATGCTCCAGAAAGATTAAAGCACCCGCTAGAAGACCTAAATGCGTTTGCTAAATATTGAAGAATAAATGGGTTTTTTTCCTTCTTAAAAATGAGGATTTCTAGTGCTACTGTTGCTAATCATACCATATACTTCTACAGGGTGTGCATGCACTTGTCACTTTATGGGACCTAGGAAACATGTCTTTTCTGAGCCTGCCTCTGAAACAATTTCCCCCAACAGGTTCCAACAATACTCATATTTATATATATAATTTTTGTGTGGTCTTCTCATTTAACAAATTTTCATCATTTACACATAATTGTGCTCATTTACCTATTATTTACATATCTATTATTTGCATACCATTACACTCTGATCCAAGCATATTCCATACATATTATTTACACTTCTCTTCATTTTAATCCAAATATGTTCTATACATTTCAAATATTTATTTTACTTCTATTTGTATTTTACCTCTTTTTTTCTTTTCTCTCTCTCTTTTTTCTCTTTTTTTCTCATTTTCTATGTTCAGTCCAATCCCACTATTTCTCCCATATTGCATAATATTATGAATCTATTTATTCTTTCAATTCAATAGTTCCTGTATTTTTCAGAGTATAAGATGCACTTTTTTCCTTCCTAAAAGAGGCTGGAAATTTGGGTGCATCTTATACTTTAAATGTAGCTTTTTTTCAAAGCTTTTTTTTTCAGCCCTAACTAGGTGCTAACGATCTTCCCAGCTCTTACCTTACAGATTTTTGCATTGTTACTCTCTGCAAAGAATGTTTTCCGAGCCCAAAGTCTTTGCAGGTTTTTTTCCTACTTGCTCCAAATGTTTCTTTCCAGCCCTAGCCATGTACTTATAACGTTTTCCAAGCCCTAAGTCTTTACAGGTGTTTTTTTTAATCACCTGAATGTTTCTTTCCAGCCCTAACCAGGTGCTAATGATGTTCCCAGCTCTTACTGGCTTGCAAGCTCTTTCATGGTTACTCTTTCCAAATAAAGTTTTTTAAAGCCCTAACAGGGTAATAAAATAATGTGCTGAAGCTGATGAATATCTGGTAAGCAGGTTTTTTCCCCTCATTCCAGTGGGCAATTGCTTTCTGCCTCCCTGTTTCCCAGGCTCCCCTCTATTTCTCACTGTTCTCCAAACATGGCACACCTTCAAAGGGTCCCCAGACATGAAAAATACATAGATTGAAGGACGGAGCTTGTCCTTTCCTCTCTGCACTGCCTCAACATCACCACCAGAAGTCCCCCAACAAAATTCACTTTTAAGAAAGTTGTCAAGACTTACCTTTTCATCCAAATATTTAGAGTGGAATCCCACTGCGGTTGGTTTATTATTGTGTTTATATTACATTAGATTAGATTAGATTTATTGGATTTATATGCCGCCCCTCTCCGCAGACTCGGGGCGGCTCACAACAATAGTAAAAAACAGTACATAGTGACAAATCCAATGCCCACTAATCCAATTACAATTTTATGTTAAGAAATTCATAAAACAATTCCAATATATATAAAAAACAAGCACACAATCAATCAAACGGCAAAACAACATGGGCAAGGGGGAGATGTTTTAGTTCCCCCATGCCTGACGGCAGAGGTGGGTTTTAAGGAGTTTACGAAAGGCAAGGAGGGTGGGGGCAATCCTAATCTCAGGGGGGAGCTGGTTCCAGAGGGTCGGAGCCACCACAGAGAAGGCTCTTCCCCTGGGTCCCACCAACCGACATTGTTTAGTCGACGGGACCCAAAGAAGACCGACTCTGTGGGACCTAATCAGTCACTGGGATTCGTGCGGCAGAAGGTGGTCCCGAACATATTCTGGTCTGGTGCCATGAAGGGCTTTATAGGTCATAACCAACACTTGAATTGTGACCGGAAACTGATCGGCAACCAATGCAGACTGCGGAGTGTTGGAGTAATATGGGCATACTTAGAGAAGCCCATAATTGCTCTCGCAGCTGCATTCTGCACAATCTGAAGTTTCCAAACACTTTTCAAAGGTAGCCCCATGTAGAGAGCGTTACAGTAGTCGAGCCTCGAGGTGATGAGGGCATGAGTGACTGTGAGTAATGACTCCTGGTCCAAATAGGGCCGTAACTGGGGCACCAGGCGAACCTGGGCAAACGCCCCCCTCGCCACAGCTGAAAGGTGTTTCTCTAATGTGAGCTGTGGATCGAGGAGGACGCCCAAGTTGTGGACCCTCTCTTAGGGGGTCAATAATTCCCCCCACAGGGTAATGGATGGACAAATAGAATTGTCCTTGGGAGGCAAAACCCACAGCCACTCCGTCTTGCCTGGGTTGAGTTTGAGTTTGTTGACACCCATCCAGGCCCGAACAGGCTCCAGGCACCAGCACATCAGTTCCACTGCTTCGTTGACTGGACATGGGGTGGAGATGTATAACTGGGTATCATCGGCGTATTGATGATACCTCACCCCATGCCCTTGGATGATCTCTCTCTCTTTCTTAGTCACTCTCTCTCTTTCCCTCCCCCTCCCTCCCTCTCACAGACAGATACACATATACACAATATGTCCGTGTACCTGTGTGGTGTTAGATATCCGATTCGATCCAAACAGTACAGTTTAAAATTCAAAATGAATAAAGGAAAGATAAATACAATGAGGTAAAATCATATTTGAAAAAATGTTTTGAAAAATAAATTAAAAGATTATACTTGCGTTTTCTGTCTCATCATAAACGTAATCCCAATATTTAGAATAGTAATAGATAAGTCTCTTTTATAATACAATATTTTGAAGACAAGCTCTAGCTTATAAGTACTGCCTCCATGGTATTTGACTCTTTTAAAAAGTAAGGATTTCTTTCCTCTGAAAAATGAAATTTTGGTGGAATTCACACATTAGAATGTTGAGAAGCAATGGCAGCATACTGTAGCATCTAAACCACAAAAGCAGGATCTATACCATGAACTCTTTTAAGAAAATGGCTACAATAAAAATTTTAAATGAATGATGTTTACTATAATGGCAAAGAATATTCCCTAGAAGTTCGTGATTTTATTCCTCACAGCCTCCAATATTTGGAATTTTCTTCTTCAAAATTATTTATTTATTTTATTTTATTAAATTTATATGCTGTCCAACTCCCAAATGATTCCAGGCGGCTTAACAACAGAATAAAATATTAAAAACATCATAAACATTAAAACATTTTAAAACCCATATATATAATTCCATGTCCAGATCTCGCTGATTACAACCGCAAGATCAATGGCCCCAGGCCTGCTGGAAAAGCCAAGTCGGAAGACCAATAGGGTGGGGGCAGTCCTATATCAGATTCACCTGAGCTTGTGTTGTCAACACAGCTCAGTAAACTGAACTATTATATGCTTAAATATGAACAGTGGAAATTACTGTACAGTGTTCCCTCGATTTTCGCGGGTTCGAACTTCGCGAAAAGTCTATACCACGGTTTTTCAATAATATTAATTTAAAAATACTTTGCGGTTTTTTCCCCTATACCACGGTTTTTCCTGCCTGATGACGCCATGTATCATCACCAAAGTTTCATCCACCTTTAATAAATATTTTTTTAATAAACTTTAATAAAGAAACATGGTGAGTAATAATCTAAAAGGTTGCTAAGGGAATGGGAAATTGCAATTTAGGGGTTTAAAGTGTTAAGGGATGGCTTGTGATACTATTCATAGCCAAAAATAGTGTATTTACTTCCGCATCTCTACTTCGCGGAAATTCAACTTTCGCGGGCGGTCTCGGAATGCATCCCCCGCGAAAATCAAGGGAACACTGTACTTGTGAAAAAGTATGCATCACTAGTTTGATTCTTATGAACCTTCATTGCATCACATTTTAGTATTTTCATCAAAAATTAATACCAAGAAACTTTACTTTCTATTCTAGGTCAATTTTTTAAAAAGATCCCTACAGGAAATTAGCTTTTTAAATTACCCCTGAGAAATCAAATATCTGAGAAAACTTAGTACTGTTCTCACTGATGTCCTATTTCTTGTATGACTTCATGATAATTATTGTTTTTCATTTTTTTGCTACCAAGGTTTCTCTAAGAGGGTCAGAGTATGAAGTGAGCTAAAACTCACTATTATTGAGCACCAAATCACAGCAGGAACCAGTTTTCATCAGCTCCTGTTTTGTAAAACTGATACCATTTATTAATGTTAAAATCAGCACTAGCATTTGCACTGTAACATTCTTTCTGTAGGAAAAGTCTCAGTTGCAAGCATGCTTCAGCAACCCATAAAAATATCTGCTAACTTTGTGTTCCGTTACCTGTAGGTAGGCAGGTAGGTAGGTATTCATTCATTCATTCATTCATTCCTATTTCACCTTTATTATTTTTACAAAGAACTCAAGGAGGTGAACATATTCGACACATCTTCCTACTACCACTACTTTCCTAAAACAGCAATCCTTTGACACAGGATTGGTGTAAGAGACAGTGATTGGCCCTGACTCATTCAGCTAGCTTTCATGACTGAAAGGGGTTAAAGAACCCATCTATGTCAAAATTGAACAGCCTTCTCTAAACAGAGAGGAAGGGATATGACATCATCTATGTCCAGTCTTCAATATTGTCTTTTCAATGGTTCCAAGATGCATGCTCATTTTCATCACTCAGGTAACCCTGATGACACAAGTAAATCTCCAGGTGGACTTAACAACTCACTAAAAGAATACAAATGAATAGCTGTGTGAAAGGAGTTTAAATCATTCCATTCTTCAGCATCCAGTCAGAACTGAAGAAGCTTCTTTGATGAGAAGCGAAACATCTTCAAAGAAGAAGAAAAAGGCCCAGAAAATTTAGTTGCCTTTGAAAAAGCATCTTTGGGGCAACCATGACCTGGATGAGTGAGAATCTCCATAGACTTTCAGGATTAAGGTGGAACTTGAATTCAAGGTCTCTTGCTTTCTAGTGCACAATGTATGGTTTCATTATTTAGCTTAAAATCAAGTATAAGGATATACAGTGATACCTCGTCTTACAAGCGCCTCATCATACAAACTTTTCGAGATACAAACCCGGGGTTTAAGATTTTTTTTGCCTCTTCTTACAAACTATTTTCACCTTACAAACCCACCGCCGCCTCTGGGATGCCCTGCCTCCGGACTTCCGTTGCCAGTGAAGCACCCATTTTTGCACTGCTGGGATTCCCCTCAGGCTCCCCTCCATGGGAAATCCCACCTCCGGACTTCTGTGTTTTTCTGATGCTGCAGGGGAATCCCACCAGGGAAATCCCAGCAATGCAAAAACGGGCACTTCGCTGGCAATGGAAGTCCGGAGGTGGGGTTTCCCAGCGAGGGGAGCCTCAGTGAAATTGCAGCATCGCAAAAACACAGAGGTCCGGAGGTGGGATTTCGAGGACTTCAGTGTTTTTGCAATGCTGCGATTTCACTGATGCTCTCTTTGCTGGGAAACCCCACCTCTGGACTTCCATTGCCAGCGAAGTGCTCGTTTTTGCAATGCTGGGATTCCCCTACTGGGATTTCCCTGCAGCCTCACAAAAACACAGAAGTCCAGACGTGGGGTTTCCCATAGAGGGGAACCTCAGGGGAATCCCAGCAGCGCAAAAACGGGTGCTTCGGCTGGCAAAAGGTGTGAATTTTGGGCTTGCACGCATTAATCGCTTTTCCATTGATTCCTATGGGAAACATTGTTTTGTCTTACAAACTTTTCACCTTAAGAACCTCGTCCCGGAGCCAATTAAGTTTGTAAGACAAGGTATCACTGTATGGCTCTATACTTGAAGAGCATTCAGAGGCTTTATTCATTTATTTAGCATATGGCATATCATACATAAACTAGCGGTATACATTAACATTTGAACATTCATTCATTAGTTGTACCCAATAAAATATAAACGTCAGAAAGATCTATCAATATCTAAGCCATCTCACCATAGAAACGCAGCATTGTTTATATTTAGAAAATCAGATACTGGATCCGTATGCTCTCAGCTGACAGCCAATCATGATATGATCTACAGCTTGAGGTGGAACCCTGAGAGAAAGATACTATCCCCCAGCAGATGCCATGTGAGATGCAAATCCCATTCAGGATTATCCATTGCTGATGTAGTAGTTTAAAGCCTGTCATCTTTTTTGTAGAGTCATTTATGTCTTCCTGTAATTGGGAATTCAGAGAACCATTTTGCTTTCCACCGAAAATCAATGTGTGAAGCTAGCTCCCCTCCTCGTAGGGCACCCTGTGTGAACCAAACGAACTAGCATCTGCAGGCAGCCAGATTACTCAGTTGACTTTCCTAGGCTTTCAAAATACAGTGGTACTTCTACCTACAAACTTCTGAAAAAAGAAATAGCTACAAGTCCAATTCATAGGTTGAAAATTAGACACTGTACAACTTTTACTACAACTACAACTACTGCAGTTTTTGTCTTTTAATGGAATTTTTATAGCTTCTGATAGGTTGGTTTCAGTTGGGAATTGAAGAAGAATGACAAAATGAAGAGAAAAAAAAATCAGAAAAATGTTCAGTCAGGACAGTTTCACTCTCTGAAAATTTGCCATTCTGCTCTCTATATACACAATTTTCACTCCAGTAGTGAATTTTCACTCTTCTAGCGATCCAGTAGTTCTGAAAGTTGTACAAAAATAATTCTCTAAGGCAAAAAAGTGCAATTATTTTTTTAAATGTCACAGTGATTCCATATTTTATAATAGTGGTTACTTATATTTATCGATGTATTGATTGCTAATAAAATAAAGTGAGCACCTGCTAGTGTAAAGATATGTGGGAATATCCTTGTGAAACAGGGACAACTACTTTTCAATAATAGAGCTAATCTGCCTCTTTTTGGACTGTACCACAAGGCTTCTTGACAGAAACACTTCAGATGCTAACATCTAGAGAGGGGTGAGAAGGGGTATAAAATTTTGTGCCTCTGGCATGCATAGCTAGCTGGTGAATAGGTCTCAAGGCAAAAGGTTAATTAGAGAACTAGAAACTACCCACAGGAAGTTAAGTGAATGCCTATTGCTCTTCTGAAACAGTTAGGTGGAGAGCTCAGTGCCAGGAAAATTATCCAGTAGACTACATGCTGTGCAGCTTGCAAACACCGGAGGATCACAGTCCACGTAAGATTTTCTTAAACCAGCTTAGAATCAAGCTGGCAACGCATAGGACAAGAGCAATTTGAATAATGAGTATGGATATGTCCCATATGTCGTGAAAGCTTAGCAAATCATTTGGGGTTTTTTCTATTATTGAATATTTATTATTATTATTATTTATTGGATTTATATGCTGCCCCTCTCCGCAGACTCGAGGCGGCTAACAACAATGATAAAAAACAACTTGTAACAATCCAATTTAATAAAACAACTAAAAACCCTTATTATAAAAATGAAACATACACACAAACATACCATGCATAACTTGTAATGGCCTAGGGGAAGGAATATCCTAACTCCCCCATGCCTGGTGACAAAGGTGGGTCTTTAGTAATTTGCGAAAGATAAGGAGGGTGGAGGCCATTCTAATCTCTGGGGGGAGTTGATTCCAGAGGGCCGGGGCCGCCACAGAGAAGGCTCTTCCCCTGGGGCTCACCAAACGACATTGTTTGGTTGACGGGACCCAGAGAAGGCCAACTCAGTGGGACCTTATCGGCCACTGGGATTCGTGCGGTAAAAGGCGGTTCCAGATGTATTCTGGCCCAATGCCATGTAGGGATTTAAAGGTCATTCCAACACTTTGAATTGTGACCGGAAACCGATCAGCAGCCAATGCAGGCCACAGAGTGTTGCAGAAACATGGGCGAATCTAGGAAGCCCCACGATGGCTATCGCGGCCGCATTCTGCACGATCTGAAGTAATTGAACCTTGAGGTGATGAGGGCATGAGTGACTGTGAGCAATGACTCCCTGTCCAAATAGGGAGTTCAGATGTTGGGAAAAGCCCTTGTAAAATTTTATGACCCTTGAGACTCTTGTTTATGTTTATGTTTATTTAGATTTGTATGCCGCCCCTTTCCGCAGACTCGGGGTGGCTCACAACAAAGTGAAAAAAACAGTTTACAACAAATCTAAATTTCTACTAAAAACATTTTTTAAAACCCCATTTTCTAAACACACATACACACAGATATACCATTCATAAATTGTATATGCCCAGGGGAGATGTCTCAGTCCCCCCATGCCTGATGACACAGGTGGGTCTTAAGGAGCTTACGAAAGGCGAGGAGAGTAGGGGCAGTTCTAATCTCCGGGGGGAGTTGGTTCCAGAGGGCCGGGGTCGCCACAGAGAAGGCTCTTCCCCTGGGGCCCGCCAACTGACATTGTTTAGTTGACGGGACCCAGAGAAGGCCCACTCTGTGGGACCTAATCGGTCGCTGGGATTCGTGTGGCAGCAGGCGGTCTCGGAGATATTCTGGTCCAGTGCCATGAAGGGCTTTAAAAAGGGCTTCTTGTTGATGTTTTGTATAGAAAATATACACCAATCTAAATCAAAACAAACAAGGATCATTTAATGGTCTTAAAGACCTCTTCAAGTCTTTTAGTCCTTTAAAATGAATTGAAAGTTATTTGAATTATTATTTCACTGGACGATCATGAATAATTTTCATTTACAAATAAGGAAATAAATTTTAATTTTCTCAAAGATGTCAGAGGTTGAAAGGCCTTGTTAGCTTTAAGAAGAGGCAACTGAACAAAGAATAAGAGAATTTAGCAGAATAATAGAATTTAGCAGTAACCATCAAGTAACTCAAGAACCTGGTTTAGCGATTTTACACTATATCTAGAATGAATTGAAGGCCACATCCAACAATACATATCCACTCATCAAAAAAATTATGTTTTTAGTTCTATTTGTGAAATAATTAAAACATTTATTTTATTTTTATTTTTCCTGAATGATCCAGGAGCATTCATAACGGGACAATTTAAAAAGTCCCAATAGTGGGTGCCATTGTGCAACTGATTTCACCATCTTTCCTTTTTTTTTAACCTCCTATTTTAACACCCCTATTTTATCACTATTTAATTATTTTAAAATGTCTTCATTAAAACATTAAATAATTTTGATTTTAAAAAACCAAAAAAGAGCTTATTCTCTTCCAACTAGTTGCCTTCTAGATATATTATATTTCATACTCACACCTCCGAGCTGTGACATCTGGAAATCAATGGATCTTTAGTCTAAATTATGGAGCAGTGCTACAGGGAAGGTACATTTCCAGAGTCTCAATAGATGACATTGTTTAATTGATGGAACTAACCATGGCAGATCAAACCAGCTGGTAACCAACATCTTGAATCTCACAAACCAATAGGAACATGTATATGAAGACTTTTTTTTAATAAGTAGTGTGAATCAAAATAGAACCTTCGTAAGTCACGTGGGAAGCTCACCTATACAACTTGTTTATTTATTTATTTATTTATTTATTTTGTCCAATACATATATGTAGATTGTTCTGAGTTCGGGTTTTGCCCTGTGTAATATTTTGCATGTTTATGCGACGTTTCGGTGAAATCACATTCACCATCATCAGGCTGAAGTTTCCAAGCTCCTTTTTGCCTCTAGGCCCAACCCAGGACCATTTCAAGGCAGTTAATTTATTCATAGCCGACAACTATATTCTGTATGTATATATATATTAACTGCCTTGAAATGGTCCTGGGTTGGGCCTAGAGGCAAAAAGGAGCTGTGACGTTCCTTCAATATACCAGGGTAATCCGACATAAAAAACATATATAGCCCCTCCCTGGTACACAGCTGGAGAGGGATCAGGTCTGGTGGCTCAACTGTTAATCCTCTGCCTTACAAGGCAGAAGCTGCCAGATTGAATCCCAGTAAGGAAGGGTGTGGCTAGCTGATGAGGCCAGAACAAGGCCAAAATGGTACCATCCTAGTCTCCCTTAATTTAAAAAATAAATAAATAAATAAAAATTCAGCTAAAAACATTTGATACATACAGAATATAGTTGTTGGCTATGAATAAATTAACTGCCTTGAAATGGTCCTGGGTTGGGCCTAGAGGCAAAAAGGAGCTGTGACATTCCTTCAATATACCAGGGTGATCCGACATAAAAAACATATATAGCCCCTCCCTGGTACACAGCTGGAGAGGGATCAGGTCTGGTGGCTCAACTGTTAATCCTCTGCCTTACAAGGCAGAAGCTGCCAGATCAAATCCCAGTAAGGAAGGGTGTGGCTAGCTGATGAGGCCAGATCAAGGCCGAAATGGTACCATCCTAGTCTCCCTTAATTTAAAAAATAAATAAATAAATAAAAATTTTCAGCTAAAAACATTTGATATATATATATATATACACACACACATAGTAAAATACATGATGAAGGTTATAGAGGAGATACTCATCATAAAATATATCTGTGAAAGAATAGAAAAGAAGATATAGTAATAGAACATATCAATGAAAGAATAGAAGAAGAGATATAGGAATAGAAGAAAGGTATAGGAGATATAGGAGAGCAATAGGACAGGGGACGGAAGGCACTCTAGTGCACTTGTACTCGCCCCTTACTCACCTCTTAGGAATCTGGATAGGTCAACCGTAGATAATCTAAGGGTAAAGTGTTGGGGGTTTGGGGATGACACTAATGAGTTCCACGCTTAGACAACTCGGTTACTGAAGTCATATATTTTACAGTCAAGTTTGGAGGGGTTAATATTAAGTTTAAATCTGTTGTGTGCTCTTGTGTTGTTGTGGTTGAAGCTGAATTAGTTGCCGACAGGCAGGACGTTGCAGCATATGATCTTGTGGGCAATACTTAGATCTTGTTTAAGGCGTCTTAGTTCTAGGCTTTCTAGGCCCAGGATTGAAAGTCTAGTCCCATAGGGTATTCTATTTTGAGTGGAGGAATGAAGGGCCCTTCATTATTTTATTTATTTATTTATTTATTTATTTATTTATTTATTTATTTATTTATTTATTTATTTATTTATTTATTTATTTATTTATTTATTTATTTATTTATTTATTTATTTATTTATTTATTTATTTATTTATTTATTTATTTATTTATTTATTTATTAGATTTGTATGCCGCCCCTCTCCGAAGACCAGTTATGTACTTTTGCAAGATTGCCATGCCTCTCATGAGTTTCTCCACCAATCAGCATAATTCCTGGAGCCCCAACCCATAACTATCGACTTTAGAAGCAATGGATATTTTTATATCTACATAATGCTGTTTTTAAAATGATAGCAATGAACTTGGAACCCTACAATGAAATCATCTTAAATTTGTATCTGGGCTACATTATTTTTCTACCAAACAGCAACCTTTTGTTTCCTTCCTTATAAATGAATTGTGGGGGGTTTTTTCCCCCTTTGATAGAAGAAAGTACAGCCCACTGAAAAACAGTTTAGCAATAACCCATGGAAAGAAATCACTTTCCATGTTCAAAGATATCCATCAAATAATGAAAGCATTAGATCAACCACAAGTGCTGAAAAGGAGGCAGGTCTGATAACTGAACAATTATACTGGAAGGTCAGGTTATTTTCCTGAAGCCCACATTTTGTTAGAGAATTATTATGATATATTCGTTTAGTTAAATCTGTCATAAGAAGATACATTGTGCTGAGGAACAAACTGAAACTATTGCAATGGAGATCAAGCAGTGCATCCTGCTGTAGCAAAATTTACCTATGCCCTCAGCTAAGGTAAAAAAAATTCCAAAGCTCAGGGATATTATACTATGAAACTAGAAATTAGACTCCATCTATCTAGATGTCAACGGATCTGCAGGCTATCCAGGTTCAAGCATTTCCACCCTGCGTTGCTGACAAGCTGAACCATGACCAGAGAGGAGGCCTTCAGGGGCAAGAGACCTTCTTTATGGTAATTAATTCTCCAGGAGAGCTTGGTCCCAGATGGGGGAGGGAAGAAAATGTGTTCAGAAAGGTTACTGCTAAGGACCAACCTCTATCCATCAACTCAGGGCAGAACCACCTATGGCAGGTTTTAAATGTTCCAAAATTAAAAGACAGGCAATTCCTGTTGCCGGCACACACTGAGCCATTTAATGCTTCATTATTTATTTATTAGGGTTTTCGACATGGTAGGGGAGCCACACGGCTTTAAAATAAATGAAAATCAGCATGACGTTAATATGACCAGAGAGAACATCTCACTCTGACTGGAACATTACAGTCCAAGTTGACTTTCCTATTAGTTTTTTCAGAGAGATTGTTGTTTGTCAGGATTAAGATATAGTTTTCTTACAGGGTAGAATCGAATACCTTCAGTTAATGAGACACTACACGATTCAATTGGATTACACAAGGGGCATCTTTAAACATCACTAACCTGGCTGGGATTGATGGAAGGCTACTTCTATGTTAATATAGTAGACAATAGTGTATCATTTATTTGACTGGAATCTACAGATGCCACTAGAATATCAGTATATCTGTATATACAGTATATACAGTATATACAGATGCCATTAAAATCCACAGATGCCACTAGGATGCCACTAGAATATCATGCTCCAGGAACAAAACACTCCACAAAACACTGTGTTTTGTTTCTTCTATTCTATATAATAAACATTGGCATTAAAAGTTATCTGATACAGATAACACTGATTAATATAACCCAGTACTGCCAAGACTTCACAGAGGAGTATCTTCCTGCCTTTCTTCTAGATCCAAGATATTAAATTTAAGGGTCCTTCACCTGCAAAACATGTTTTCTTATTTTACTTCTCACATTGTATTAAACTACATCCTTCATGTAGCTAGTTCATTTGAAACTGGGGGAGGATTTTAAAACACATTCAATATTGACATGAAGGAAACATTAATTGTAAGGGTTGAACAAGTATTAAAAGTTATTCATATCCCTATCTTGCTCTCAAATTCACCCTGCTAAATTTTCTTACTCTTGAAAAAATAGAAGGTAAGCAATCATAAAAAGTATGTGATTGTCCCCATGAAAATTCAAAGCAGAGACTTAATTTATATATAAAATATATCTTAGTAATAATAGCTTTTATTGTCATTGTACATCATGTATACAATGAAATTAGTTATAAGATATGCCATAGCCAATAACTAAAATCCAACACCAAGTAATAGATGAGCTGATTTTAAACAAACATTAGCTAGAAAAGGCTAAGGCAAGTATCATATGAAGATCTAAGAGTATGACTGGGATACAATAACTTTAAAAATATCAGCATGGTGAGATAAGATGAGGAAAAGTATTTAATTGGTGTTTTGTCAGTCAGATCACTCTGAGAAAAGCATCCCATGCATGAGAATCTATTATCAAAAGGCTTTTGTCTGAGTAACCATTTATAGTACCTTATCATGAACCAGCATTTGGAACTAGATATTTAATGAGGATCTCAGAATTTGAGAAACTTAAGGGTAACAAGAATTTTATGTTTACTTGTGGGGCAGTATAAAGAGATTTCTAGAGAGAAAGAAGGTATAAAATTAATACATTACCAAAATAGTTCAGGGAGTTCTGTTAGCCTTATGATGCAATTAGCCTAATGTTCCCAATCTTAATATGGCTCCTTCCTTCCCTTCCCTTCCTTTCCCTCCCTCCCTTCCTTCCTCCCTCCCTCCCTCCCTCCCTTCCTTTCCTTCCTTCCCTTCCTTCCTTCCTTCCCTTCCTTCCTTCCCTTCCTTCCTTCCTTCCTCCCTCCCTCCCTTCCCTTCCTTCCTTCCTTCCTTCCCTTCCTTCCTTCCTTCCTCAATTTAAAACCAAGTATCATTGATTTCCTATAAGATATGCACAGGTCCTTTTCTGTCTGGTTAGAATAAAATTAAATAGATATAGCTATATATTTGTGCCTTTGAATGACTGCCTGGATGAATCTCTCCATTTTTCTTGGCAACATTTTCTTATGTCCCTTGCTGTTGCCTTCTTTCCATGGCTGAAATAAAGTAACTGACTCCAAGTCCCCCAGATGGTTTCCTGTCCAAGTAATATCTAGATCTCCTGTTTTCTAAACTTGTGCCTTTCATCATTATATCAAGCCACCTAGTTCACATGTAACATATGTGATTACCTGATTCACATGTAACATATGTGATTACCATACATTATAAATTCAATGAATCGTCTGAATGTACCAAAATATATTTCTTATTTTGGAAATTGCATTGTTTCCAAACTGATAAATATGGGCTCCTTTAAGTTCAATGATAGTTGATGGTGTGGCGGGAACTACATTAAGAGATTGGTTATAAAATGATATCTCATTATAAACAAAGATGACAGTTTTAGCCTTTGATACAGTTACAGCTAAATAAAGTATTTCTGGAACCAACTCTTTAAACTACTGTCATCCTAGGGCACATTTAGAATAGAAATCTAGCAGGAGCTTACATTAATCCAATTGCTTTAATAGCATTTTAAAAGTCTGATTCCATTCAATCAATCTTCCTTAAATTAGACTAAAGATCCAATGATTTCCAGCTTCCAAGCTGGGAGGTGTGAATATGAACTGTGATATATCTCGAAGGCAACTTGTTAAAGAGGATAAGTTCTTATGAATACATCAACAGTAAGATTTTTATCGTTTTTATCATTATAGACAGAAATACTGTGCATCTAATCATTAAGAGGACCTGTTAACTTATTTATTTGCCTATCCTAGCTAACTAAATATTGTTCTGTCTGGGTTCCCCCAGACGTCAACACCAACTAAAAAGAGTAGCCAGACACGCTGGTAAAAAGCAAAGTCATTTTATATCTTTGAAAACAAACACAGATAACAAAAACTGTTCTTACAAACTGGAATGCTATGAAGCTTCACAGAAGAGTCACGACGGCCAGACAATACAACAGGCTTCTTGCTGGCACACACACTACTGTAGATAATAAAACCCACGCCTCCCCCAAGTTTTCAGCCTTCGAGGCCACAAGCCAGAATCAGAGACGCCAAGGATCGAAGCAAGGTCACAGAACTCCCAAAAGATAACTCTCCACAATACAGGAAGGGCGGGCCTGCCTTTTCAACCTTTCTGAGGAGAACCACACCCAAACCCAGCTGTTGCCTTTTAGGGATGGAAATACCTGGCTAATTGTCCCCTTTGTTGTGCTGCCCTTCTCTGCCTCATATCTATGATGGCTTGTGCGTTCTCATCTAATGACTCCAGGCTACTCGCTGGGGAGAGCTCCCCCCCGGGGGTCTCAGGCTGTTCTCCCTCCTCCTCGTCCTGACATTCCTCTTCCCTGTCTGCCTGGTCCTCCTCCTCCTCCTGTTCCTCGTCCTCCCCCTCTGAGCATGGAGCCGGCAGAGTTCCAGCCGTTCCCTGAGGAGCCTCAGACTGAATCACAACAAATATTAATGACCAATTTCATCATCCCAACTCTCAATTCTTAGGGTGTTGAAAAGAACAAGAAACTCATAAGCGTGTGTTTGTGTCTATACGCATTGCAAAGTAACAAAATGTACAAGGACTTTCAATGCAAATTCCACCTTTTCATATTCAATTATTTACAAATACATGTGAGGAAAGTCTGTGTCATTGCATCATGATGGTCATTTTGTCACTTGCTCATCTACTCCCTCCTTTACTTCTGCAAAAGAAAGCTCAACACCACTGTATTTCCTTCTGTGTTTTATCTTGGGTACCAGAGGTGGATTCCTACCAGTTCAGACCATCCTTTAGAACCAGTAGTGGGAATTTCCCTGCATTCACAGAGCCAGGAGCAATAGCCAGCTGGCCATGCCCCCAAACCGGCTTTTGGTTTTTCACTTCTGCGCACACACAGAAGCTGTTTTTGCTTCTGCGCATATGTTTTCAGCACTGCGCATGCATGCATGACCGTGTGATATGGGAGGAAGCGAAATGGCAGCGAGGTAAGTTAAAACCCACCCCCTGCTATATACCATGGCCTACCAAAATATCACATACTGTAAACCAGGCACACCTTGCTTTATATGCCCAGTTCTGCTAAGAGGTAATCCAAGATAAGTCTACAAAATTCTATCTCCTCTGCTTATTTTAACTGCTAGCAATAGCAAATACGTTTAGTGGAGCAGAAGGAACTCAGGAGTGAAAAATTATTTATTTATTTATTTGTTTGTTTGTTTTGTCCAATACACAATGAGGGTTTTAGTGGGTATATATCTATATACACATAGTAAAATACATGATGAAGGTTATAGAGGAGATACTCATAGTAAAATATATCTAAGAAAGAATAGAAAAGAAGATATAGTAATAGAACATATCAATGAAAGAATAGGAGAAGAGATATAGGGATAGAAGAAAGGTATAGGAGATATAGGAGAGCAATAGGACAGGGGACGGAAGGCACTCTAGTGCACTTGTACAGGGAAGGTACATTTCCAAAGTCTCAATAGATGACATTGTTTAATTGATGGAACTAACCATGGCAGATCAAACCAGCTGGTAACCAACATCTTGAATCTCACAAACCAATAGGAACATGTATATGAAGACTTTTTTTTAATAAGTAGTGTGAATCAAAATAGAACCTTCGTAAATCACATGGGAAGCTCACCTGTACAACTTGTTTTTTAATTTATTTTAATTTATTTATTTTTTCCAATACACAATGAGAGTTTTAGTGGGATTGGATATTGTAGCCTAGAGGATAATTCTCTGCCTTACAAGGCAAAGGTTGCAGGTTCAAGTTCCATAGGAATAGAAGAAAGGTATAGGAGATATAGGAGAGCAATAGGACAGAGGACAGAAGGCACTCTAGTGCACTTGTACTCGCCCCTTACTGACCTCTTAGGAATCTGGATAGGTCAACCGTAGATAATCTAAGGGTAAAGTGTTGGGGGTTTGGGGATGACACTATGGAGTCCGGTAATGAGTTCCATGCTTCGACAACTCGGTTACTGAAGTCATATTTTTTACAGTGAAGTTTGGAGTGGTTAATATTAAGTTTAAATCTGTTGTGTGCTCTTGTGTTGTTGTGGCTGAAGCTGAAGTAGTCGCCGACAGGCAGGACGTTGCAGCATATGATCTTGTGGGCAATACTTAGATCTTGTTTAAGGCGTCTTAGTTCTAAACTTTCTAGGCCCAGGATTGAAAGTCTAGTCTCATAGGGTATTCTATTTCGAATGGAGGAGTGAAGGGCTCTTCTGGTGAAGTATCTTTGGACATTTTCAAGGGTGTTAATGTCTGAGATGCGATATGGGTTCCAAACAGATGAGCTGTATTCGAGGATGGGTCTGGCTTTCTCCTTAATAAAATAGGTGTGGCCCTCCCTACAGATATAACTCTGATGTTCTGAGATTCAAGAGAATTCTTTTCAGTCTTTTTTGATCCACTTGAGTCCAGTACTATCAAACATGAATCCTCTATAATGGTCATAAATACTATTGGAAACCAGCAAGCCTTTGCAATAGTGGTGAATATATATAGCTTAAGTATAGGATAAGTGTAAGGGTTAATTCTCCAAGATTGTAAGTTGGTTTTAAAATATTTCATTACTAGGCTAGGTAACATCTTCAGCAGAGTTTACAGCAGGGGTGTCAAACTCATATCATCACAGTGGCATCATATAATGTATTGCGACTTTTCCCCCCCATACCGCTAAACTGGGCAAGGGCGTGGCCAGCTCGTGACACATCCGAACCATGGGCTGGGAGTTTGTTAAGCTTGGTTTATGGAATGTCAGTGTCAATGTTCTTCTGTTTATAAGGTTGGGAGTGTGTCAAGTGTGGGTCTTGGGGTGAGTCAACTGTGAGTCATCAATGAGTCTTGTGATGGGTAAGGAGATTGCATCAGGTAAAGCTATTCTTTGAGGAATCCTCCTGCCTCAGAGTTTTGCTTGCTATGGTTCTATTACTAGGAGCCCTCACAGTCAGAGTCATTGAGAGGTGGTGGTGGGGTTGCATGAGTTGGTTGAGGATCAGTGCTCTCTAGTTGGCTGTGTGGTTGATTTGGATTCTGAGGGGTATGTAACCTGGTGCCTGTTGGTGGAATTTTTTATTGAGTGTGATTTGTGTGAAATCACAAGCATGTTAGTTGATAGTGTGAAGCTGAAATTTCTCATTTCCATCTACTTACTCCTCACTAAACTGCTGCTACTGACTGTCATTGCCATTGTGCAAGTCCAGTAACCTACACAGGACATTTCAATTTACTCGAGATATTGATTAGATTTCTTACATTTATCTCCTTGCTTTCTTCCAAAGAGCTCAAGGTGTCATTTATGTGTCCTCAACTTTATCTTCTAATAAATTTATTGTATAAATTAAGGTAGAAATAATGATTGGCTGAAGATTATGGAGTGAGCTGAGTAAGAATTTGAAGCTGAGATATTTATTTTTTTTGGTCCAGTCCAAAACCCTTAGAATTGCAAGCTGCAATTCCAGTAATCTGGTTATTATTATATAGGAAACTTAATCATCATGATAAGTCTGAAATAGGTCTTAAAGTTCAGGCTCATTTTTCTAACCACCTATAAATGCAAGGCGTA